>NC_053392.1:221000425-221116508 GCF_905171765.1 Bufo bufo
TTCAAAAAAGTGACCCCATTTAAGAAACTACACCCCTCAAGGTAGTCAAAACTGATTTTACAAACTTTGTTAACCCATTCGGTGTTCCACAAAAATTAATGGAAAATAGAGATAGTATTTAAAAAATTAACTTTTTGGGCTAATTTCCCATTATAATAATTTTTTTCCAGTTACAAAGCAAGGGTTAACAGCCAAACAAAACTCAATATTTATGGCTCTGATTCTGTAGTTTACAGAAACACCCCATATGTGGTCATAAACTGCTGTACAGGCACACGGCAGGGCGCAGAAGGAAAGGAATGCCACGGTTTTTGGAAGACAGATTTTGCTGGACTGTTTTTTTGACACCATGTCCCAGTTGAAGTCCCCCTGATGCACCCCTAGAGTAGAAACTCCAAAAAAGTGACCACATTTTAGAAACTACGGGATAGGGTGGCAGTTTTGTTGGTACTAGTTTAGGGTACATATGATTTTTGGTTGCTCTATATTACACTTTTTGTGAGGCAAGGTAACAAAAAATAAAAACGGTGCCAAAACAGCTATTTTTTTTACAACATTCATCTGACAGGTTTGATCATGTGGTATTTTTATAGAGCAGGTTGTCACGGACGCGGCAATACCTAATATGTATACTTTTTTTAAATAAATGTAAGTTTTACACAATGATTTCATTTTTGAAACAAAAAAAAACATGTTTTAGTGTCTCCATAGTCTGAGAGCCATAGTTTTTTCAGTTTTTGGGCAATCATCTTGAGTAGGTTATGATTTTTGCGGGATGAGACGACAGTTTTATTGGCACTATTTTGGGGTGCATATGACTTTTTGATTGCTTGCTAGATCACTCGCGAAACGGCATTGGGTCAGGAGGCGGCTGAGAGATCGACACACCACTCAGGGTATGCTTATCAATTCTCTTTTTTAACACCAAGTCTTTTCATCCTCACATTTGCCTCTATTTCTTATTGTTTGGGGCCTATTGCTCTGAGGTATCTTGGTGACCAGCATCTGATCATCATTTTTTCCCTATTCCTCTCCTTTTGTGTTCCACCTTTGTGCTGCCTTTTTTACCATCATGTATGTATTTTTACATTGTTAATAAAGTTTATTCATGTTTACTAGTTTTTGTCCTAATTGTTTGGTGATAGTTAAGGCCCCTTGTGGGTCATCAATTTTTGCGATAATTTCTGTCCGGTAATAATTTGGTAGCTACACTTTTTGTGATGTAAGGTGACAAAATATTGCTTTTTTTACACCGTTTTTATTTTTATTTTTTTACAGTGTTCACCTGAGGGGTTAGGTCATGTGATATTTTTATAAAGCAGGTTATTACGGACGCGGCAATACCTAATATGTATACTTTGTTAAATTTACTTAAGTTTTACACAATAACAGCTTTTTTAAAACGAAAAAAACTATGTTTTAGTGTCTCCATATTCTGAGACATAGTTTTTTTTTTTTTGCCCGATTGTCTAAGGTAGGGGTTCATTTTTTGCGGGATGAGGTGACGGTTAGATTGGTACTATTTTGGTGGGCATATGCCTTTTTGATCGCTTGCTGTTGTACTTTTTGTGATGTAATGTAAATTTTTATTTAGCACTGTTTTTTTTTTTTTACGGTGTTCATCTGAGGGGTTAGGTCATGTGATATGTTTATAGAGCCGGTTGATACAGACGCGGCGATACCTAATATGTAAACTTTTTTTCCCTATTTTTTACCAATTTTTTTTACTTTATTTGGGTGAAATTTCTTTTTTTTTCTTTTTTTTGGGGGGGGAACTTTTTTTTTTCAACTTTTTTTTCACTTTAGTTTTTGTCCCACTTTGGGACTTCAACTTTTGGGGGTCTAATCCCCTTTACAATGCATTCCAATACTACAGTGTGTATTACTCATACAGCTTCCTGCCTGTGAGATCCAGGGGGCTGGATTCACAGGCTCTTCATCAGAATGCAGCTGCCTTCCATGCCATCGGGTCCCCATTACAGCCGCACGGGGACCCGATTGCAACTCCAATCACCGCCGCAACCACGCGGCCACGCGACGGTGATCGGAACTACACATAACATACCGGTACGTCATGTGTCCTTAAGTACCGGGACATCATGACGTAACGGTACATCATGTGTCCCCTAGAGGGGGAGAGGGGACACCCCTGTTGGGTCTCGTTGGTAATTGTAAAACTTGTCGAGTGCTGACCATTCACCTTTACTACTGCTGTGGGGTTGGAATATAAGTTGTGTATACGGGCCATCATTGTCTCCCCCAGGCCTATGTGCTTCAAGAACAAGAATGTCCAGTTTACTCTATCAAACGCTTTATTAGCGTCAGTAGAGAGCAGGAGCATGGGCAATTTAGATTAAACTGCGTTATATATTATGTTTATGGCCCTCGTGGTGTTGTCTTGGGCTTCTCTCATGGGCATAAACCCAGTTTGATCTAAGTGAAGAAGTTGTTGTAGGTACGGGACAAGGCGTGTGGCTAATATTTTGGAAAATAAATTAAGGTCCACATTGATTAGCGAAATCGGACGATAACTTTGACATTAGGTCGGTCCTTCCCTCTGAGTGTGTCAGGAGGGAGGTTACAGGTGTGTCAAGGGAATTGAAGGCAGACTTCTCAGGGTCGTGTCTTGGGGAGTCGTTTAGGTTATATAATGAGCTGTAATACATTTTGAAGGTTTCAGCTAATTTCGAGGACAGTGTTATTCGTTGGCCGGTTTTATCTGTTAGGAAAGGGACATATGAGCAAAGTCTGGCCTTGTGCAGTGCCCTTGCCAAGGTCCTTCCAGGTTTGTTTCCATGCTCGTAGTAATGTCTGCGACATTTTACTATGGTCACTTTGGCTTTGGACATGCACAAGGATCGGACCTGTTCCCTCAGGTGTCACAATTCCGCCCCTATTTGGTTGTCTAGGGTAGTCTTGTGTTGTATTTCAAGGGCATGTATCTTAGTGATCAGAGTGGTAAGTGTCCTTGCTCTTTCTTTTTTAAGATGGGCCCCCAACTTGATGAAGGTGCCTCTAATAAAACACTTGTGTGCCTCCCAAGTAGTAATGGGGTCACTCCCTGGTGTTAAGTTGCCAATACTAGGCTCTGGGTTGATAAGTCGGCAGTGAAAGTGACACGGATATAAGGGCATGGTCAGAAAAAGTTATGGAATCTGTCCAAGTGGGAGTGTTGCAAGAGGAAGTAATCCAGCCTAGAGTACGAGTTGTGGGGATTGGAGTAAAACGTGTAGTCTCTGGTTGTTGGATTCAGAACTCGCCTTGTGTCTATAAGCTGATGTGTATACAGGAGTTCCTTTATTCTATTTTATGAGGAATGGGGAAGATATGATTGGCCCCTTGAAGAGTCAGTTACTGGGTCAACAGGGAGATTAAGGTCACCCCCCAGTACTAAAACACCTTCTGTGAAATCTTCTAGAGCTGTAAGTGTTTTCTCTAAAAAGTGTACCTGTCTTGTGTTTGGAGCATATATCGTCGCTAATGTAATGGTCATTCCCGCTAACTTACCTTTCACGAAGAGGTAACGTCCCACTCCACCAGTGCGAGCGTCAATCAGTTCCCAAGGGACAGCGCTGGAAACTAGAATGTAGACTCCCTTTGTTTTGGAGTCAGGCGAAATGCTGTGGTACACATGAGGAAATCATCTGTCGGTGAGAGACTGGACAGTGTCTGAACGAAAATGCGTTTCTTGATTGAAGGCAACTCTTTTTTGCCATAGAAGTCTGAAGAGGGAGGATCTTTTTTCCGGGATATTCAAACCCTGTGTGTTAAGAGAAACCAGTAAGATATCAGCCATATTGGTAGTTAGGTAGAGGAAGGTAAGGCAAAGAGAATAGAAAGGAGAGAAGGGGAAATAGTGGACGAGACAAGAAACAGAAGGGAAGGAAGGGGAGGAAGGAAGGGAGGTCTCTTGGTTAAGTATAGGGTGAGACCAAGTCTCGTCAGCTACTCTAACGATTAGCAATAATGCTAATAAACTGTGTATTGTCCGCCCCGGAAATACTTCCAAAGAGGACAGCAAACACAGTACCCTATGGGGGAAAATGGAACAACTGACCAAATAAGTAAACAAGAAACAGTAGAAGAGCAACCGTTGATCACTATTATAATGGAAGATCAGTTTTCTATGGGGAAGCGAAGCTTCAGGTTGTAAGGCGTATGGCCTCATGGTGGAAGTAAGGTCTGCGGCAAACTTAAGCAGTAGCAAGATAATAATAGAGGCAATGTTGGTAAGTTGACGGGTTTCCTCAGCAAACGTCCAAAAGCAAAACATGCAAAGGATGCCATGATGAGTCACATCTCGTAACAGGGCCGATTCAGGTGGTTGATAGGACAGAGGCAAGAGAGTCCAGAGTGTGGAGTCCTCGGGTGCAGTCAGCGGGGGCGGAGTGCGTTGGCGTCTCGATGGTGAGCGATGTGGATGTCCCCGGGTTTTGTTCGGACTTCCGCTCGCAGAACGCTGAGGCATAGGTGGTTTGCTCCTCTAAAATTGCTCCCTGCTCGGAGTCTGGAGCTGAAGAAGAGGTGGTACTGTCCAGTCAGGAACTGGGAACAGAGGAATGTCCAGGAATTCGAAGGCCTCTGGTAGATCCTCTGGAGAGCGAATGGACAGGGACTGACCTCCAGGCTTACGTATTATGATGTGGAATGGATGGCCCCAGCGGTAAGACGCTCCTGTTTCCTTTATGGCCTCTAGGAGAGGTCGGACAAGTCTCCTCATGTAGAGAGTTAATCAGGTAAGACCAGGATTGATTGGCCCTCAAAGTGGATCTGTTTCTTCTCCCAGGCTTTGCGAAGGATGTCCTCTTGTTTTTTGTAGAAATGAACGCGGCAAATTACATCACGTGGCCTGTCAGAGTCACGATTTCCCGGACCTGCCATACTGTGGACCCTGTCTAATTCGATCTCAGTTTGTGGGGGTCTGTCCAGGATCTTGTTAAATATGGATACCACTGTGTTGTACAAGTGGTCACTGGAAATTGTTTCCGGGAGATTACGTATTTTAAGATTGTTACGACGGCCTCTGTTTTCCACATCATCGAGGTGAAGAGAGAAGTCTTTCAATTGAGAGGTGTGGGAGGTCAAGATATCCATAAGGGAGGTTATCTTGGAAGAGGAAACAGAAAATTGTTGTTCAAAGGACATCACCCTTTCATCTATGGCCTTGCACTGTTTGCAGGGCTTGGGCTTGTTTGGCTTCTATGCGGGCCACCTGGACTTCCAGGTCTGATCTGGTAGGTAGGGCCCTCACCATTTCCCACAGTTCTACCAATGTGCATTCTAGGGTAGCAGCTGGGGATGAATCTCCCAGTCGACCCCCAGGTGTTTGTGGTGTTGAGGAGAATATGGCGGGTATGCTCTGACTGAGCGATGGTATCTCTGCCACTATGAGGGAGGAGGTCGGTACCTGTACAGGCTGCAATCTGGGTCTGGCCTCTTGCGGTGAGTCTCTTTTTTGCTCAGGCCTCTGCAGATTCGGGGCATAATCAGCATGTGTCTGCGGGCCCCGTTGAATCTCTCCATGCCATGGGGCTGAGTGGGGCTGCGTGGGGGTTCTTGGCGTGTCCCCGTCTGGCGCGGGGTCACGGTGTGCTTTTGCTGGGGTGAAGGGTGGTGGTGTAGATCTCAACACAGGCGGCCATTAGTGGCAATTCTCTGCCTGTCGGCTCCGGGGGTCTGGCGCGCAAAGAACCTCTCGATAGATTGACCAGGGGGGACCGCAGGTTGGCTCCTGGATCTCTTCCCTCTTGTCATGGCCCGGTGAGATTGAGTATGGTGCTTCTCCCAGTAGATTCCCTGAAGGCAATCAGGGAGCTCAGGGTATGTGCGTCTTCACCCGGCCATGTCGAAGCCACGCCCCCCCAAATGAGGATATTTTAATTAGGTATCATAGGTTCCAGTAGAGAATGAAGCTATGTGAAAAACAATTAGGAGACTGCAGTTAGAAATATATAACATTGAAGTGAATGCACAGTATAAATATATTATATTTATACCACATGATGGATTTTGTATATTGTAGGTCCTTTTTATAGGAGTAAAGTAAAAAAATGCCTCAAATTGAACGGCAACTAAATCCAGTATATTCCCAAGTCTTAATTATCGTAGCTGGACACTGTCACAATCTTTCGAATGAACTGGCCTTATGCAGAATTATCATGTACACAATTAAAACTATAAGTCATCTCTGGAGCACTAACTATAGGTCATGTTCTGGAGCACTAATCCCTGGCTCTGCCACAAAGGGCTAAAGCCCTTACCATGCTACCATATGATTTATGAGCATACCCTCTGTGTTGTTTTTTTCTCCAGGTGGGTATAATGCTCACCCTACTCTATTCCCCTTGTTATTCTCTGATCTCCAGGCTGGTCAAAGCTCTATGAGAGTAGTAGGCCACTGCTTGTATCTTACCCTGTGCCTGATCACCACTTCCTGTGTTACCATGCAGATCAGATGATCAGATGACACTGCTATGTGATGGTAGGAAGCTGGAGAGCCTGGAGCATGTGTGAGAGGGTAAGGCTATACCCTTAAGTGGACCTTCATGTGAACTGGGATTATTTGTAGGGTGCTCCTATGAAACACACAGGCTGCATCAGTTCAGTGTTAGGAACCTATAGACTGTTATTGTAGTACTAACTCCAGCCACCATATAACGCTGTGTCCCTTGTGAGCTGGCTGGACTGTGTTCTAAGGCTGCAGGAAGTGAGATACTCTGGCTGCAGGAGTCTGAGAGAGATTATTCAGTAAAAAGGATTGTGCTCCGATGTGCTGGATTTCTGGATTCGTACAGCAAATGAAACCAGTAGCAGGAGCTTCCTTGTGATGACTTCAGGAAGGAAGGGTTCCGCTGGCCCTGTGAGCCATAGCAGATCCGGATCTGGTGAGTCGTAAACAGCGTGCATGCTAAAGGTAGAGGATCAACTTGTTTCTGTGTAGGCCTACACCGGTGACTCCGCGGCACAGTATCGACTTGTAGGCTCTGCTGTGCACACCACCAGTTAGGTTTGTTCTTTCTCAGCGGCACAGTATAGACTTGTAGGATCTGTGGAGGTTCGTCCGGTCGGACATGAACAGTGACTTTGCGTCTGGAGTATAAGGTACTCTGTGTATCCCTGTATTGCTGTGTGGTGTTTTGGTCTACAGAGGTCCCAGCAGGTCTGGGTCTGATACTCTGCCGGGTGATAAGTTTGTGAACCCTGTGCTGTGTCACCTGTGGATGGCTCTGAAGACACTACAGCGGATCTATAACGCTAAAGGGAGATAATATACAGTCCTGATCAAAAGTTTAAGACCACTTGAAAAATGGCAAAAAATCATATTTTACATTGTTGTATCTTAACAAGGTTCCAAGTAGAGCTTCAACATGCAACAATAAGAAATTAGAGTGAGACAAAACATTTTTTGAGCATTCAATTAATTGAAAATAACGATTAAACTGAAACAGGCTGTTTTTCAGCTGATCCAAATTTTAGGACCACATGCCTTTAAAAGGCCAAATCTGTGCAAAGATGTGGATTCATTGTCATTTTCTGTCAGGTAGTCACACGTTGTGATGGCAAAGGCAAAAAAACTCTCCCTTTTTGAACATGGTCGGGTTGTTGAACTGCATAAGCAGGGTCTCTCACAGCGTGCCATCGCTGCTGAGGTGGGACACAGTAAGACTGTCATTTGGAATTTCTTAAATGATCCTGAGGGTTATGGAACAAAAAAGTCAGGTGGAAGACCCAAAAAATTTCATCCGCACTGAGCCGGAGGATCCAATTGGCTGTCCGTCAAGACACTGGACGATCCTCGACCCAAATTAAGGCCCTTACTGGTGCTGACTGCAGCCCCATAACCATCAGACGGCATCTGAGACTGAAGGGCTTCAAAAACAAAAAACGTCTTCAAAGACCTCGTCTCCTTGAACACCACTGAACTGCTCGTTTGGACTTTGCAAGAGAGCACCAAACATGGGACATTCAAAGGTGGAAGAAAGTTTTATTCTCTGAGAAAAAATTTAACCTTGATGGTCCTGATGGTTTCCAACGTTACTGGCATGACAAGCAGATCCTACCTGAGATGTTTTCTACGCGCCACAGTGGAGGGGGCGCCATAATGGTCTGGGATGCTTTTTCCTTCAGTGGAACAATGGAGCTTCAGGAAGTGTAGGGGCGTCAAACGACCGCTGGCTAGGTCCAGATGTTGCAGAGAGCATTCCTCATGACTGAGGGCCCTCGTCTGTGTGGTAACGACTGGGTTTTTCAACAGGACAATGCTACAGTACACAATGCCCGCAGGACAAGGGACTTCTTCCAGGAGAATAACATCACTCTTTTGGCCAATCCTGCGTGTTCCCCTGATCTAAATCCAATTGAGAACCTTTGGGGATGGATGGCAAGGGAAGTTTACAAAAATGGACAACAGTTCCAGACAGTAGATGGCCTTCGTGCGGCCATCTTCACCACTTGGAGAAATGTTCCCACTCACCTCATGGAAACGCTTGCATCAAGCATGCCGAAACGAATTTTGGAAGTGATAAACAATAACTGCGGAGCTACTCATTACTGAATTCATGTTTGGAAGTCGGATTTCTGTTTTGGGGGGGTTTCGTTTTTTTTTGGAGGTGTGGTCCTAATCTTTTGATCAGCTGAAAAACAGCCTGTTTCAGTTTATTCGTTGTTTTCATTAAATTGAATGCTCAAAAAATGTTTTGTCTCACTCTAATTTTTTCTTGTTGCATGTTGAAGCTCTACTTGGAACCTTGTTAAGATCCAGCCATGCTAAATATGATTTTTTTTGCCATTTTTCAAGTGGTCTTAAACTTTTGATCAGGACTGTAGTTCTGGCAGTCGTACATACGTTGTTGCCTATACTTAAGTTGGGAAACACCTTTCACTACATATTCCGGCGCAGCACCAGGGTGAGTGCCCCTAGAACTGTAAATACATATATTGCCATACTGTTGTTTCCGTAGTGTTTCCTAGGTTTGATTTGTTAGGAATAAAAGTACAAAGTTTCCTTATCAACCCGTGTGGCCTTGCTGTATACTGGGGAGCCCTCCCCTTTCACGACTTACACATGCTATTCTTTTCTGCTGTGCATTTGGATTCCTCACAGCTGAGTTACTAGGGGAACCCTGTGATACTCCCAAAGATCCTTGCCAGGGCTCTCATCTCGCAAGGCTCACATGATTCTAGCAGTTTAGAATGTCAAACACTTGGAATGTGAAATGTTAAAGGGGTTACTGTCTTGTTTAACTGCCTATAAATGTAATCATTAAAAAAGGAATACCTCTTTAATTCTATATTTTTTAATCCACTGTGTGCCCTATCCATTGTGTATTCTTGCAGCTTTACTCTCCATAAATATAAGTTGATAGAATAGACAAAAAACTCCAGCAATATAGTTTCGAGATAGTTGGTGTTTATTAGAGATGTGGCTGTACAACTGTGATGTTTTGACTTATTTTGGTCTTTATCAAACTACAGCAGAAAATAACCTTTTTTCTAACACTAATCCAGTAACACCTGTATTTTAAATATTGCCCAAAATACAGAAGGATCTCTACAATCCTCCAGGCCATCCCATAGTGGCTCCCACTAATTCGGTTCTCTACCCATTGGCGATTTTCCTGGAAAAGATCTTGACTCCTATTATTAAGGAGACAAGGTCTTTTCTATTGGATACCTCTTCATTTCTCGATGTAATAAGGAACTTACCACCATTTTCACCCGAAACATTACTGGTCCCCTGGGACCAGTACATCCATCCAGCACCAAAAAGGCTTAACTGCCACCCGGAAACGACTTCTTTCCACTAATATGGAACCTACTTCTGTATGTTTCTGTATGGAATTATTAGAATTGGTTCTTACCAATAATTTCTTCCTGTTCCCAGATGACTTTTTTCTCCAGCAACAGGGTACCACGATGGGGTCCAATGTAGTGCCTCCCTATGCTAATTGCTATATGGCAGACTTTGAGGATACTTTCATTTATCCAGATTCTTATTTCACATTTAAGGTAATAGTGTGGAAATGCTATATCGATGATATTTTCTGCATATGGTAGGGCTCATTGGACTCCTTAGGCTACTTTCACACTTGCGGCAGGACGGATCCGACAGGCTGTTCACCCTGTCTGATCCGTCCTTCCACTATTTCGCAGTGCCGCCGCTCCGTCCCCATTGATTATGATGGGGATGGGGGCGGAGCTCCGGCGCAGTACGGCAGTGCACGGCGAAAGACCGCCGGACTAAAAGTCCTGCATGTCCGACTTTTTAGTCCGGTGGCCTCTCATCGCGAACCGCCGTACTGCACCAGAGCTCCACCCCGTCCCCATTATAGTCAATGCGGATGGAGCGGCGGTCCAGAGGCACGGCGAAATAGCAGAAGGACACATCCGACAGGGTAAACAGCCAGTCAGATCCGTCCTGCCGAAAGTGTGAAAGTACCCTTACTACAGTTTCACACATTTCTTAAGTCCATTTATTCCGAAACGTCAATTTACTATCCATTATCACTCTACCTCTATCAATTTCCTGGACACTATGGTTACCAAAGAAAATCAACTGATTGCAATAACCTACACTTTCCCAGTTTCCATCCCCAGAATACCAAAAAATCCCTTCCATGTTCCCAACTTGAATGGGTACGACACATAGTGACAACAGATTCTCAAAGCCAATTCAGATTATGAGAGATGAGACGTTTTCTAGAGAGAGGATACCCATATCGTCTTCATCACATATTAGATGGATGTACCTAAAACTCCTAAACCAATACAGACGACAACATGGATTCCTTTTGTCCATACCTTTCACCCCAGTGTTAACAAAATACTTACAATAGCATTAGGAACCACTGGTCCCTTTTACAAAAAGCATACCCTAGGGTAGAGGAATTCAAGAACCCTATCTTGGCCTGTACACAACGCCCCAAAAATCTACGGGATCTGTTGTTGAGGGCTGATATTGGATCTTCCAAAACCGTCCCTAAACAAACATTCCTTTGCACACTGAATACGGGTACATTCCCATGTGTACATTGTCTCCAATGCTCCAATGTCCTAAAATGCTCCCACATGCACTCACCTAAAGAATTATTAGGAACACCATACTAATACGGTGTTGGACCCCCTTTTTCCTTTAGAACTGCCTTAATTCTATGTGGCATTGATTCAACAAGGTGCTGATAGCATTCTTTAGAAATGTTGGCCCATATTGATAGGATAGCATCTTGCAGTTGATGGAGATTTGAGGGATGCACATCCAGGGCACGAAGCTCCCGTTCCAGCACATCCCAAAGATGCTCTATTGGGTTGAGATCTGGTGACTGTGGGGGCCATTTTAGTACAGTGAACTCATTGTCATGTTCAAGAAACCAATTTGAAATGATTTGAGCTTTGTTACATGGTGCATTATCCTGCTGGAAGTAGCCATAAGAGGATGGATACATGTTCTCATTCTGTTTACGCCAAATTCGGACTCTACCATTTGAATGTCTCAACAGAAATCGAGACTCATCAGACCAGGCAACATTTTTCCAGTCTTCAACAGTCCAATTTTGGTGAGCTCGTGAAAATTGTAGCCTCTTTTTCCTATTTGTAGTGGAGATGAGTGGTACCCGGTGGGGTCTTCTGCTGTTGTAGCCCATCCGCCTCAAGGTTGTGCATGTTGTGGCTTCACAAATGCTTTGCTGCATACCTCGGTTGTAACGAGTGGTTATTTAAGTCAGCGTTGTTCTTCTATCAGCTTGAATCAGTCGGCCCATTCTCCTCTGACCTCAAGCATCCACAAGGCATTTTTGCCCACAGGACTTCTGCATACTGGATGTTTTTCCCTTTTCACACCATTCTTTGTAAACCCTAGAAATGGTTGTGCGTGAATATCCCAGTAACCGAGCAGATTGTCTTCCACCTTTATGATATATACATAACAGTTTTATAACTTTTCAGCATCATGGTCTGCTGGCATAAAATGTCTTATTTCATACTGAGATTGGATACAGTATTAGATGAACTGCAATGTGCATCCTACTACCTGCACTTATCCCCATTCTACTACATACTGCCTCGACCGGGCCGCAGGGGCAATATGTGTGAGTTATGGTGGGCCTATGGGGGTAGTAACAGTTTTACTCACGGTTAGCAGCGCTCCCTGGGCCGGCGTGCAGTGAATAGAAGGACAGCACCAGTTCCTTCGGGGCACACTCTGTTGTTTGAGGTGCCCTTGGTGGTGTGGGTTTAAGGTGCCATGTAGGCAGGCTCCCTGTTGTTTGTGACGCCAGCACCGTAAGGTGCAAATAGGTGTCAAGTTTGCACAATAAGACCAGTTCTCTTTAAAAATTCCCAGTACTTTACTGAAGCTGATCCAAAGGTCATAAATGTGCTCAAAAGTCATTTACAGCAAGGCAGCTTCTACAATGGCTCAGGTTAGTTCCCAAAAGTTGCATAAGGGGTAGTTTTCTTCTATTACAATCAATCCCTTGTTTCTCCAGGCTGGAGGGATGTAGTATATCTGCTGTACTGTATAGTCATATACTTCTGTATCCTCTCTAGGAATACTATCTCCTGACAGGTGGCCTTTCTGTCTTTGGTTATGGTGGGCAGCTGGTAGCTTAGCGTTCTCTGACGGCCGGCGCACACTTCAAAAGAGAAAACCACACAACACACACATGGCTCATTTCCCTTAGTGCTGTAGCACATACTACCCGAGCACACACCTTCTTGATTCCTTCCTTCAAGCGGCACCAGGTAATTACTGACTGAGACCCTTGGATAGTACCTGTGTAACACCTTGGTACACGCTTTTCTTTTATACTTACCTCAGGATCTAGATACATCTTCTCTCTAGCTCACGTTATGTCCATTTGCTTTCTCACTAAAATTTGAACCTTTACAGCAAAATTTATAGCGATACACCGTTTATGAAGAATCACAATGTACATTATTTTCTTCATGATTTTCTGTATGCATTCTGCCCATGGAATTTACTTTTGCAATTGAGCCTAACCTTGCTTTATAATAGTGATCTGTCTTCTTTTTTGTTATGTATTGACAACCACTGACCTGGTTTATTTCCATTGATTTACTTATATTTTTTATTTATTTTCTGCTGTAGTTTGATAAAAGCCAAAATAGTCACATGATTTGTACAGCCGCATCTCTAATAAACATCAACTATCTTGAAACTTTATTGCTGGAGTTTCTTGTCTATTGTGAATGGGGTGGGAACCCAACTCCTAGCCCATCAAAGCTGAGTGCCACAAGGTTTTCTGAACATATAAATTGATAGATGGATGTGATTTCTAAGTACAGTATGGCACCATATGTAGTTTTTCCATGAGCTTATGCTGTACTTGTGGTGGATTTTTGTGCTGTAACAAAATGCAAAGTGTGCAGGAGGACTTTCACAACCAATAGGCCCTGATTTTAAAGGGGTTCTGTCATCAGATATGGTGCAATAAAAAAATCTCACCAGAGATATGTGTCTCATCTTCCCAGGTGCCTACATTCTTGAGAAAATTGATGTTTTATAACATGCAAATAAGACTCTAGGAGCAACAAGTCTGGTGTCGTTGCACCTCATCATTCCCAGCGGTTCCACTCACTGTCCTTCATGCTGCGCCCCTACCACTGACTGACAGGGTCAGACAGTGAAGATGTACTGTTGCCTGGCCCCAAAGTCTCGTAAGAGCTCATTCAAAGCAATTACCGAACAAGCTCCCCAACCTCCTAGTCACAGAAAAGCATGTTTGTATATGGCTGCTCACGTGTAGCTTACATGTCAGAGAGGTGTGCCACACAGATCCACAGCAGGGATGAGCAAGTACTAATAATGCGCTTATAACTATCTCTGGGTCTCTATTATATCAGAAGAATGGGATCCCTTGACCCATGTATGGTATTCTAGAAAGAAGCATATAAGTTACAGAGGTGGCTGTCTGTGCAGGCATTTCTTGCCACTGTAGTTTACAGGGGTTGTAAAACTGTAAAATGTTACCTCAAAACCTACAAAGTTCAGTAAAAAGAGTCATATGAATCTACACTCTCCTCTTCTCTGGTGTAGTGATTGGGGAGAAGGGGTCTCCCATTCTGTTTTTATGTGGGAGTCTGGAAGTAGAGCCTGCGCTTTTATTATGCCATAAATTAGTCAGATGGTAATACCCCTTTAAGGCTACTTTCACATTAGCGTTTTTGTGGATCCGTCATGGATCTGCAAAAACGCTTCCGTTACAATAATACAACCGGATGCATCCGTCATGAATGGGTCCGGTTGTATTATGTCTTCTATAGCCATGACGGATCCGTCTTGAACACCATTGAAAGTCAATGGGGGACGGATCCATTTTCTATTGTGTCATTTGATCCATCTTGTTCTGCACCACATTGCGCACGGAAACCGTTTTTATGTCCACGATGGGGATGCAACCAAACGGAACGTAATGCATTTTGATGCATTCCGTTTCGTTCAGTTTTGTCCCCATTGACCATGAATGGGGACAAAACTGAAGCATTTTCTTCCGCTATTAAAATCCTATGACGGATCTCAATAGCGGAATTGAAAATGCTAATGTGAAAGTAGCCTAAGTTGCTCAATATAACAGTGTGGTGCTTGGACCAGAAACGGTTGTGAACCCCTTCTCCAGACAGACCTAATTTAGTAATCCAGAAGTCGCACTGCTGCCCTCTCCTTCCTTCAGTCTTCATGTGACTGATGTTCTACTTGCAGCTGCCGTCACATTTGACTTTCCGTACTGTATGCCTGTAGCGTCAGTCTTACATGCCTCACAGTGTGTTACCAAGTGCACCAATACAGTTTACACATGGCAACAGTCTCGAAAACATGTATACATATGCACTCCTCAACATTGAAATTGCAACACTACAGAAGGACACACAAGTTTATGCAAATCAAGGAAGTAGCAGGTGTTGTGGTAAATATTAATAGTTGCAATCAGCTCGCATCAAAGTTTGTGTAAGGAAAATGGTGAGTCCCCCTTCCCTCAGCCCCAGTCAAAGAGCGACACATCTGTTACCATCTTGGTTGAAAATCCTGAGAGACTCCTTCCGCCCTTCTCAGTCTGCTGACCTTTATTTACTAACAAAAGGTGTAAAAAGGGGCTGGCCCAAGACAAGGATACAGGAAGTGATGACATAGGAAGATAAGACACCATCATTTAGAATAACCTAGCTAGCTAACAAACACATGTATACTATAACCTACCATTACCACTGGAGCTAATTTTATCCAGCCTTGCTCAGTGATCAATGCCAGATAAAATTACTATGATCCTCATGCATGTTTATTTACAGGACAACGTCATTATCCCCAGCGGCTGATCAGGCGCACTAGAGACAACAAACGCACGTTCCTTTAATGCATCCACGCCAACAAAACACTGCTCTGCTGAACACATCAGTCTCCCCCGGCCCACAGCCCAGTGCTTAGCACATGGACCATTCGCCGATGGAGACCTCTGCGCCCAGCAGCTGTGACAGGACATACACGGGAAGATATTCACTCCAATGGTTTACCCTGACACTGAGAGACATGATGACAATACACAATATATTAAATACACATCCTAATAAAATTTCCACAACACAGGTGTTGCAAAGATCTGCAAATGATCAAACTTTCAAGCACCTGGTTCCAATCTGTGGCTTGTAGGAGGGGCATAAAAGCTAGATTGAGAGCAAAGTTTTTTAATCACACAAAATCTAAAAAATCTGATCAAGTCATGCTGGATGATTGTTATGCGCCTTGGCTGAGATGTCAACACTCTTCAACATTGTGTGTCCTGGTGGTTGGGAGAATAACATAGTTTGTAAGGCTGAAAAAAGATATACATCCATGCAGTTCAGATGAACTGGAATGACAGGATAAGGTGCACAACCTCTGCACGGATGGATTGTCTGATTAGAACTGAGTGTAGTCACACGTAGTCCTAAGCCTAGGGAGGCAAACAGTGTTTACACAAATCACCAGAAGGCATTTGCCAGATGTCTAGCTACAGGTGTTCCATTGACATCATGCCACTACACTAAAAGGCTTTTATGGTGCACAGCCATACAGCAATAGTGGTCTGTCCCCTTCAAGAATGAATACTGCTTTTGTCTTGGATGCAATGATAGCCAGAGATAGGTCTGAAGACTACATGGCCATTGCTATGAAGAGTCCATGACAAGGGAACATCACACAGGTCCTACTTACAGGATTATGGTGTCAGGTGCTACAATGTATGGTGTACTAACAGCTCGGTGTTTCATTGATTTGCACATGTAACCAATGGTACGTTCATTCCTCCAAAGTATACCAGAACATATTTTTCAACCAGACAATCCTAGGCCATATGTTATTCATGCTATTTTCAGCAACCTATGTGAACTAAATATGCTACCATGGTCTGCAGCATCTCCTGACTTGTTTCCCATCAAGCACTTCTGGGACATCATTAGTGCAGAATTGCAAAGAGAGCAGCCATGAGTGGATCTTGTTGATTTGTGTGCCTGCCTATTCATTGTGGCAGAACATTCCTCAAAAAATCATTAATGACCTCATTGATAGCATGCCAAAGCATGTAAACGAGTGTACATGGCACTGTTACTTTATACTGAATAAATTTAGATGTTTTGAATATTTTGTTTCCATTTATTATTATTAGCATATCTGTAACAGGCAGTGGGCGTGGACCCACTTTGCCATCTAACCTGTTGGAATTGGTATAACCTGAAGGACCTTGTCCTGGTGGTTCCCTGGCATTCACCCTTTAAACCCTATACAGGGACCTGGATTTTGCTGCAGGGAACCAACCAGACCACTACCTTCTGGAATAGTCCCGCTGTAGTTGGCAGCTGATCCATGAGAAGTCAGAGACACTGGTAGAGATAATCAGTCAACACTCTGGAAGAAGGTGGTGATGCTCGGATCCCATACATCCAAGTAGAAGACGTGGATCAGCACTCACTTTTTGATGCTAATAAATCTTTCGAATGGTCGGACAACACTTGTAGTCAGGCGATAGGCAGGGATGATGTCAGGCAGAGTTTATGTGTATCTTTAAAACAAGTTGAGGTGAGGGAAAGCAGAGTTTGTGCGTATCCGTGAAACAAGTCTGAGGTCAGTGCAGAAAGAGGAGGATAAGAGTCGGTAAGCAGGCAGAATTTGTATACAAGCAGAAAAGACTAAAAAGCACACCTAAACTAGCACTGGTAAACACTAAAATACCTAAGCCCATGCAAAGGGGGTGGAACTAAAAGCCAAGTATAAATAGGAGACCTGATCAGCACCTGGACAGAGAGCAAGAAGGAAAGATTAACTCTAGCAGTATCATAGAAAAGTTCACTGCGCATTATCCCAATACAAAGAAGCAGTGTGGAGCAGCAGGACACACGGGCCACCAACATAACAAGATCATTAAAGGGAACCTGTCATCAACTTTATGCTGACCTCACTGAGGGCAGCATAAATTAGTCACAAACACAGAAATATAGTGGCAATTCTGGGGGAGCTGCTCAACCCCTAACACTGTAGTGTGTTTTTCATTGGGGGAGCAGCCCCACCGCATGTGGACCGCAGCAAACAACTATCCCCAGCAAAAAATGCATACAATGGAGGATGTCGGCGCGGTCCACATGCACCACAAAGGCATCCTACACAAAACGGAGCATTGTGCGGATGAAAATATAATCATATAAATCACAGAAAAAATGCACCAAACGGATATGCCACTGACTATAATGGCTAGTCATAAATGCAGATATTAAAAGCTGAGACTTTTGCCAATATATTCCTGTCAGGAAAATATCGGAGCCCATCATGCACCACGTCACGGTCACTCAGCATGGCAAGGGGTCCTACCACTACGCTAACTATGGTGTGAACAAAGTCTGAAGGTGATGTAATCCAGCCTTGCCATGCTGAGTGACCGTGACGTGGTGCATGATGGGCTCCGATATTTTCCTGACAGGAATATATTGGCAAAAGTCTCAGCTTTTAATATCTGCATTTATGACTAGCCATTATAGTCAGTGGCATATCCGTTTGGTGCATTTTTTCTGTGATTTACAGCATAAATTAGTGACAGAAATGCTGATATCAGCGGTGTGTCACTCATGAGCTAAAAGTACAGTATATGGTTGCTGAGAACCAGCATCATAATCATTGCAGGGCAGGCCTAAGAAGAGTCATCGTTATTCATAATCTCCTGCTCTCTCACCCATCTGCTGATGATTGGCAGTTCTCTTCTAGGGAGAAAACTAGGTAGAAGACTGTCAATCATCAGCAGGTGGGCAGGAGAGCAGGAATTCATGAATAACCAGGTGGCCGGGACTCTTTTCCAGGCCCAGGCTGCAATGATTGTGATGTTGGTTCTCGGCAACCACTTACTTTTAACTTAGAAATGAGAGACCGCTGAAATTAACTCACCTGTCTTTACTTTATTCTGCCATTAATATGGGCAGCATAAAGTTGATGACAGGTTCCCTTTAAAATGTCTGTTGATCCTGTGATTTCCATAATTCCATAACTTTTCCTTCCTGGTATCGCAGTTTCAATGTTGAAGAGTGCATGAAACTATTACCAGCTTTGAACTGTCCCAAAAATATCCCGGGGATCTCTCTCCTCACTATACATAGGCACTGTAGAGACTGTAGTTACGGAGTACTGCTCAGTCCTAACGGAAATGAACTGAAAAACAGCTAAGCTGCAAGATCTGAGAAAAAGGTCATATAGGTACTGACTTACATGACTGGACAGGGGCCCCAATTACCTGAATTGAAAATGTAATTATTTCAAAAGCAGGCGTATTTTGAGTAAGATAGGACATCAGCTGTTTGTATCTTACTGATTGGCCAATGTCTCCCTCCAACAATTCAGATACTTGCAACTGTATTAAGTTCACAAAAAGTTTACAAAATAAGGCTTTATTCTTAGCTTTCTTTTTAGATTAGTGTATCGTCATTGAGGGCATAGTTTATGGCAGTAGTTTTCATCACGTGACAAAAAAATGGATAAGGCCTCTTTCACACGAGCGTGGCGGATTAGGTCCGGACGCATTCAGTGAAACTCGCACCATTTTGCAAGCAAGTTCAGTCAGTTTTGTCGGTGATTGCGTTCAGTTCTTCAGTTTTTTCCGCGAGAGTGCAATGCATTTTGATGCGTTTTTCACACGCGTGATAAAAAACTGAAGGTTTACAAACAACATCCCCTAGCAATCATCAGTGAAAAATGCATTACATCTGCACTTGCTTCCGGATGCAATGCGTTTTTCACTTAAGCCCCATTCACTTCTATGGGGCCAGGGCTGGGTGAAAAATGCAGAATATAGAACATGCTGCGTTTTTCACGCAACGCAGAACTGGTGTGTGAAAAAAAAAAAACACTCATGTACACAAACCCATTGAAATGAATGGGTCAGGATTCAGTGCGAGTGCTATGCGTTCACGTCACGCATTGCACCCCCGCGGAAAACTCACTCGTGTGAAAGAGGCCTAGAACCTCTGTTTCCTACAGAAAAGGTATTTTGTTGTGACTTAAATCTAGAGTGCAATCCACCCCTTGTTTGCATGGTGTAGGCAGATGTTTTCAGACAAACACAATGAAATACTGTTCTCACATACTGCGCTCACATTTCCTTGCTTTCTTGCCTGTGTTATTTGCATGAACTGCACGGTTTATCCGTTAACACATGCTGTTGCAGTTACTGCTGCTAGCTTTCCGCTGATCAATAATGTGTTTATGTGGATAACACGTCTTGTCATTTCACAACACTCACAATGCATAGAAAACAAACGGATTCATTCAGAAGCTAATGTGTATATGAAAGAAGTTGAGTCCTCAGTGGCCTGTGGAGAGCGAAGAGCCTGTGGTATACCTCTTTGTGATGCCTACTTTGTGTTCTCTGGGAGACAGAATTATGGTTAATCATGGCAGCCTGCTTATTCTCTGATAGAGAAATCAAATCTTCAAATGTCATGTTACAGTTCTACAGCAAATCTCTTTTGTGTAAGAGGATTAGTTCTTATGCTACGCAACACATTTTGAATGAAAATGTCCTAAACTAACAACAGTGTGTTACATTTGTCCTCTGCCCCAAGTAGAGCCTATCCATCTAAATGTATTAGTTAATAATTATACAGGGTAGCAAAAAAAAAGTAGCCTGCCCCCAGCCATAGTATGACAAATGGAATGAGCAAGAGGATTATAATTTTTTTTTAAATTACTCACAAGTCACAAAAGATGCTGAAAGTGGTCCCCGTTCAGGTCTATGCATCTTTGGGCACGTTGAATTATGTTGGCTAATACTGCGGATAGTGTTTGTGCTGTTTTCTTTGAGTTTATCCAGGGGATGTGGATTGTTAGCGGACACTTTCTGTTTTAAATTTCCCCACAGATAAAAATCGCATGTGGATAAGTCTGGGGAACATGGTGGCTATAGCCTCCTCCGTAAACAGAAGAAAAAAAGAAAAAAAGACAAAAAGAAAAAAAGACCATGCAGCAGCACCCTGCAAATCAGATAAAGTACAACAATGCCATAGTTACAAAAATGATGATTACAAAAATTATGGTGCATAACATCTTCTAGGTCTTTGCCATGGCAGCGTGCACCTGCGCACTGGGAGATGCTGACTAACCCCCTTTTTTTGCAGATTTACTATGCTGGAGATGTGGCACTCCAGCGAGTCGTGCACTCCTGATTAGCCTGTCTGCCCCATAGGATGATTTTAATTGCTTTCAGTATAACGCTGGGTTCACACCTGAGCGTACCGAAGGAGCGCTCTGTAAACGCGATTTTATCGGGCGTCTCATCCGCGGCTCCGAAACTTGCAAACGCCCATTGTCGCGCGTTCCCGGAAATCTATGGGAACACGCGACCATACGCCCCAAAGAAGCTCCTGTACTTCTTGGGGCGTAGGGCGTTTTACAGCGCGTTCGTACGCGCTGTAAAACGCTCAGGTGAGAACCATTCCCGTAGGGAATCATTGGTTCTTGCCTGTTGAGCATTTTACAGCGCGTAGGAACGCGCTGTAAAACGCTCAGGTGTGAACCCAGCCTTAAACTGTAGCCTGCTCTTACTACATTCATTGGAAGCTGTCTAGCACCAGGAAAGGTATAGAGTGGGCTCGGCATACATGTTGGTACCTGCATCCCTTGTAATAGAGGCCATTATGGCACAAAAAATGGAAAAAGGCAGAGTGGATCCAACATGCATGTGGATCCAACACTCCCTGAATTTTATGGCGGCCATTATGGCGCATAACAGGTAGTATTTAGTGTTAGGACCCATCTAACAGAGATCGCCTTGACGTACGGCAGACGGGCTCAGATGGTTTTGTACAAAATGCATTGGCCAAGCATCTCTCTTTATAAATAAGCGTAGCATTAGCACCATAATTTTTGTAATCATCATTTTTGTGACTATGGCATTGTTGTACTTTATCTGATTTGCAGGGTGCTGCTGCATTGTCTTTTTTTCTTCTAGGTCTTTGCCATGGCAGCGTGCACATGCGCACTGGGAGGTGCTGACTAACCCCCTTTTTTTGCAGATTTACTATGCTGGAGATGTGGCACTCCAGCGAGTCGTGCACTCCTGATTAGCCTGTCTGCCCCATAGGCTGATTTTAATTACTTTCAGAATAAGGCCTAGTTCACACGAACGTATGGCTTTTATAGTTTTTTGCGGTCTGTTTTTCACGAATCCGTTGTTCCGTTTTTGAGTTCCGTTGTGTTTCCGTTTCTGTTCCGTTTTTCCGTATGGCATATACAGCATATAGTAATTACATAGAAAAAATTGGGCTGGGCATAACATTTTCAATAGATGGTTCAGCAAAAACGGAACAGATACGGAAGACATACGGATGCATTTCCGTATGTGTTCCGTTTTTTTTGCGGACCCATTGACTTTAATGGAGTCACGGAACGTGATTTGCGGCCAAATATAGGACATGTTCTATGTTTCAACGGAACGGAAAAACGGAAATACGGACATGGAATGCATACAAAACACATTCCGTTTTTTTTGTGAAACCATTGAAATGAATGGTTCCGTATACGGAACACAAAAAAACGGCCCGTACACCCGCTTAAAAAACGTTCGTGTGAACTAGGCCTGAACTAGGCCTAAAGCTGTAGCCAGCTCTCACTACATTCATTGGAAGCTGTCTAGCACCAGGAAAGGTATAGAGTGGGCTCGGCATGCATGTTGGTACCTGCATCCCTTGTAATGGAGGCCATTATGGCACAAAAAATGGAAAAAGGCAGAGTGGATCCAACATGCATGTGGATCCAACACTCCCTGAATTTTATGGCCGCCATTATGGCGCATAACAGGTAGTATTTAGTGTTAGGACCCGTCTAACAGAGATCGCCTTGACGTACGGCAGACGGGCTCAGATGGTTTTGTACAAAATGCATTGGCCAAGCATCTCACTTTATAAATAAGCGTAGCATTAGCACCATAATTTTTGTAATCATCATTTTTGTGACTATGCCATTGTTGTACTTTATCTGATTTGCAGGGTGCTGCTGCATTGTCTTTTTTTCTTCTAGGTCTTTGCCATGGCAGCGTGCACCTGCGCACTGGGAGGTGCTGACTAACCCCCTTTTTTGCAGACTCCTCCGTAAACAGCTCATGAACCCCTGCCAGTGAGTTCCGTAAGGTATGACATGTTGCCTTATCTTGTTGGAAAGCGCATGACATTTTTTTTCTTCTGGTGTTAGTTGGTTGTAAAACTGTTCAAAGATGCCCAGATAAATTGTGGTATTCACAGTTGATTTGAAGAAAATTGGGCCCACTGTTCATGTTCCTGACACTGCACCAAACACAAATTTTCTGGTCATGAAGTACAACAATGGGTCTAAATGTCTGTCAGCAATCATAGTCAGCAACCAAGTCTGGTAATTTAGAAGTTTAGCTTTTTCATACTCTTTCAGTTCCTGTGCACACGTTATCCAGTACGGTTTCAGGTTCAGAGATTTCAGCACTCGCTGACACATCATTCGTGATACACCAACTTGCTGAGACAGTCTTTGAGATTTTTGGGGGCTACCTGCAATCCGCTACTGAATTTATTGCACAACTTAAGCCATCCTGATCAATGGAGGCCTCGGTTTCTTCATGTTTGAAACTGAGTCAGTTTGATGCCATTTCCGAACCAGACTCTGAATACAGCGTTTATCTGGTGGGTTTGTTTCTGGGTACGTGTCGGCAAAGGTCTCTTCTGTTTCCTTAATTGATCTGCTTCGCATATAGCCTTCCACAATCACTATTCGCTGTTCCAGGGAGAACACCATCTTTCTCACACATTAGACCATTATCAAACTAAAAAATAAATTAGACTGTGTTGCCCATAGCAACCAAACAGAGCTCAGCTTTCAGTTTCTACAGGGCTCTGAAAAAATGAAAGCTGAGTTCTGGTTGCTATGAACAACTAAGACACATTTACTATTAGGCAGGTTGATCTGGAGATATTGGAGGTAGGCTACTTTTCGTGGGCCACCCAGTACATATTAGGCAGGGACTACATGACGACTTTGGCCACAACACCCATGACCCAAGCTCACTGTGTAGCAGTGCAGTCTGACAAGTAAATGGGGTTACAGCGTACCTCTCAAGTTGCCATCAACTCAAACCCAGATGTGTTGGGTTGCTTGCAATTCACTTACGAGGCTGCACTGCAACACAGAGATCATTTGTGAGTGGTGTCACCGTGTAGCTTCAGCCTTATACATATTATGATTAGAGATGTCGCGAACATAAAATTTTCCGTTCGCGAACGGCGAACGCGAATTTCCGCACCACCATGGTTCGCCCATAGACTTCAATAGGCAGGCGAATTTTAAAACCCACAGGGACTCTTTCTGGCCACAATAGTGATGGAAAAGTTGTTTCAAGGGGACTAACACCTGGACTGTGGCATGCCGGAAGGGGATCCATGGCAAAACTCCCATGAAAAATTACGTAGTTGACGCATAGTCGGGTTTTAATCCATAAAGGGCATAAATCACCTAACATTCCTAAATTGTTTGGAATAACGTGCTTTAAAACATCAGGTATGATGTTGTATTGATCAGGTAGTGTAAGGGTTACGCCCGCTTCACAGTGACAGACCAAACTCCCCGTTTAACGCACTGCAAACAACCGCAAACAGTCCATTTGCACAACCGCAAACTCCCCATTTGCACAAGGTTGGATACCAAGCTAGCCATGTCCCGTTCCTTGTCCTCACTGACGTCATTGAAGGTCTCTTCCTCCACCCAGTCACGTACAACACCAAGGGTCCCCGAAAGGTGACAACAAGCCCCCTGGGATGCCTGCTGTGGTTGGTCTTTCACCTCCTCAAAGCCACCTTCCTCCTCTGACTCCTCTTCTTCAGACTCCTCTCTCTGCTTTGCCGCAGGTTGAGCAATCGACGACGACAAGGCTGCTTCTGGTGGTGATGGTGACCACAACTCTTCCTCTTCATGCACATCTACGGCCTGATCCAGCACTCTTCGCAGGGCACGCTCCAGAAAAAACGCATATGGGATAAAATCGATGATGTTGCCTTGGGTTTGACTGACCACGTTTGTCACCTCCGCAAAAGGACGCATGAGCCTACAGCCATTGTGCGTGAGCGTTCAGTAACGCGGCCAAAAAAATACCCAGCTCCGCAGAGGCTGTCCTCTTTTTTTTAAATAAAAAAAATCTGTTCTTACCAGTTTAATCTCTGTTTTGTCCCCTATCAGGGGCCGGTGTGGTGTAAGGAATAGATTTTAGGAACCGGGAGATGGAAAAAGATGCTTGGTTGGTCCTCTTACTTCCAATTTGCGGCACTGCGCGTGCGCCGTGCAGTGTACTGTGCTACCCGATATGAGTGGTATGTTAAGTAGTACTATTCCTATCAGTTTAATCCCTGTTACGTCCCCTATCAGGGGATGTGTATGGAATAGAGTTTAGACAACCGCAAAGAGTTGTCAATAGTTGACACACTCATGACATAAATTTTATTCCTCTATGCGTCAATATTGGTGTAGTGATGACTGTGCTCGTGCGCACGTTTGGGAGATTGCAGTCGATGGCGGTTTTTCAAAGCCTATGGTCGTGCTGAGGTAGTTCAGTGACAGTTAAGTGACCCAGAAAACAATGATTCTGCAGTGTGGGCCCATTTTTGACCTAGTAGGCGTTAATGATCACCTTAGATGATCACAAAGAAAATTTATGTTTTTTCTATGCAAAATTATCCAGCCGATCGCTTTTGGTCTGTTCACAATGAAATAACGACCTTATCTCATCTGGGGTGTGCCAACATTGCCATTGCCAACACACTCATAGAGGTGATCGCTTCATTGTGATACGCAAGCCCCTTCACCACAACAAGGTAACGATCATGAAGGGGAATTGACACATGTATGTGCCTTTTTTTTTTTTTGCAGCACCAGAGGCCAGAAAAATTAGGCATGTACACATGCCTGAAAAACTAGGTATTGTTGCAGCCGGCAGTTTTCTAGGCAGAAAGTGCACTAAAACATTGTGGCTTGAACCCTAGTTGGTGGCGGAGAAGTCACGCAAGTCATCCGGCATGCAGAGATTAAATACAGCAGTGTGTGGACCATTTTATAGCCCAAGGCATCTCATCAGGCCTTTTTTAATCAAATGCATCCCCCACTGTCAGTCCCTTCGGGATCCATGCCTCATTCTTCTTAATAAAGGTGAGGTAATCTAGACTTTTTTGACCTAGGCGACTTCTCTTCTCAGTGACAATACCTCCTGCTGCGCTGAAGGTCCTTTCTGACAGGACACTTTAAGCGGGACAGGCTTGGGATAGCTCAGGCCACAGGTCAAGCCTGCACACACAGTAGTCAAGGGCCGTGGCGTATCTATCACGAGGCAAACAAGGCATTTGCCTAGGGCGGCTTGCCAATGGGGCGGCAAAATGCCTTGTTTGCCCCCTTGTCCCATCCTTCTTATATGCCGGTATACTCAGAAGATCCGATGGTATATTCTAACCCCCAGGCGTTCCCATGGTGACAGGGACGCTTGCCTGGGGGTTAGAATATACAAGGCCACGCTGCTCACAGGAATACATTTATAAACTAATCAGTAACTTTAACTTTAATCATTGCTGATCTCTTTACTTGGATATCTTACACTGTCTTAGCTCCGGTAACAGCAGGCAGTGCGGGCGGGCGGCGCTCACTCACTGACGTCATGCGCCTGCTCCTCCCACTAGGCGGCGCAGGCGCGTGACGTCAGTGAGTGAGCGCCGCCCGCCCGCACTGCCTGCTGTTACCGGAGCTAAGACAGAGTAAGATATCCAT
This sequence comes from Bufo bufo, assembly GCF_905171765.1. Classification (NCBI taxonomy): domain Eukaryota; kingdom Metazoa; phylum Chordata; class Amphibia; order Anura; family Bufonidae; genus Bufo; species Bufo bufo. The sequence goes on from NC_053392.1 coordinate 221,026,713, forward strand.
GTAAAGAGATTAGCTATGATTAAAGTTAAAGTTACTGATTAGTTTATAAATGTACTCCTGTGAGCGTCGGGGAGGGGGATCTGTGGATGTTACTGTTTAGGGGAGGGGGATCTGTGGATGTCACAGTTTAGGGGGGAGATCTGTGGATGGCACTGTTTAGGGGAGGGGGATCTGTGGATGACACTGTTTAGGGGAGGGGGTTCTGTGGATGGCACTATTTAGGGGAGGGGGTTCTGTGGATGGCACTATTTAGGGGAGGGGGACCTGTGGATGGCACTGTTTAGGGGAGGGGGATCTGTGGATGGCACAAATTTAGGGGAGGGGGATCTGTGGATGGCACTGTTTAGGGGAGCGGGATCTGTGGATGGCACTGTTTAGGGGAGGGGGATCTGTGGATGGCACTGTTTAGGGGAGGGGGATCTGCGGATGGCACTGTTTAGGGGAGGGGGATCTGTGGATGGCACTGTTTAGGGGAGGGGGATCTGTGGATGGCACATAGGAAGGGGTGGGGTTTAGAGAGAAAGGGGATTGGCCTTGACAGGAAGGGGTGGGTAAAATTTATAATAGGGGGGGTGCCCGAGTTTAGTCTCGCCTAGGGCAGCAATAAACCAAGATACACCACTGGTCAAGGGGTTCATCGCTCCTCAGAGTGTCGATATCTGCAGTTAAGGCGAGGTAGTCTGCTACCTGTCGGTCGAGTCGTTCGCTGTGGCGATGCGTAGGACTTAAAAAGCTCTGCATGTCCTCCATCAACAACACGTCTGTAAAGCGTCCTGTCCTTGCTGGCGTGGTCGTGGTAGGAGGAGGATTACTTTCACCTCTTCCCCTGTTAGATTCCCGTTGTGCTGTGACATCACCCTTATACGCTGTGTAAAGCATACTTTTAGGGCTCTTTCACACTTGCGTTGTCCGTATCCGTCGTGTACTCCATTTGCCGGAAGTGCCCGCCGGATCCATAACGCCGCAAGTGAACTGAGAGCATTTGAAGACTGATCCGTCTTCAAAATGCGTTCAGTGTTACTATGGCACCCAGGACGCTATTAAAGTCCTGGTTGCCATAGTAGTAGTGGGGAGCGGGGGAGCATAATACTTACCGTCCGTGAGGCTCCCGGGGCACTCCAGAATGACGTCAGAGCGCCCCATGCGCATGGATGACGTGATCCATGCGATCACGTCATCCATGCGCGTGGGCGCCCTGACGTCACTCTGAAGCGCCCCGGGAGCCGCACGGACGGTAAGTATACTGCTCCCCCGCTCCCCACTACACTTTACCATGGCAGCCATGGTAACCATTCAGAAAAAGCTAAACGTCGGATCCGGTAATGCGCCGAAACGACGTTTAGCTTAAGGCCGGATCCGGATTAATGCCTTTCAATGGGCATTAATTCCGGCTCCGGCCTTGCGGCAAGGGTTCAGGATTTTTGGCCGGAGCAAAAAGAGCAGCATGCTGCGGTATTTTCTCCGCCCAAAAAACGTTCCGGTCCTGAACTGAAGACATCCTGATGCATCCTGAACGGATTTCTCTCCATTCAGAATGCATTGGGATAATCCTGATCAGGATTTTTCCGGCATAGAGCCCCGACGACGGAACTCTATGCCGGAAAAGAACAACGCAAGTGTGAAAGAGCCCTAAAACTTGTTTTGGAACTGCTGCATCCTTTCCGACTTCCGGTAATTCGGTAACATTTCAGGCACTTTCTGCTTATACCGGGGGTCTAGTAGCGTGGCCACCCAGTACAGGTCGTTCTCCTTCAGCCTTTTTATACGAGGGTCCCTCAACAGGCATGACAGCATGAAAGACCCCATTTGCACAAGGTTGGATGCCGAGCTACTCATGTCCCGTTCCTCATCCTCACTGATCTCATTGAAGGTCTGTTCTTCCCCCCAGCCACGTACAACACCACGGGTACCAGATAGGTGACAACGAGCACCCTGGGATGCCTGCTGTGGTTGGTCTTCCTTCTCCTCAAAGCCACATTCCTCCTCTGACTCCTCTTCCTCAGACTCCTCTTCCAGCGTTGCCGCAGGTCCAGCAAGCGATGCTGATAAGGCTGTTTCTGGTGGTGATGGTGACCACAACTCTTCCTCTTCACGCTCATCTATGGCCTGATCCAGCACGCTTCGCAGGGCACGCTCCAGGAAGAAAACAAATGGGATGATGTCGTTGATGGTGCCTTCGGTGCGACTGACTAGGTTTGTCACCTCCTCAAAAGGACGCATGAGCCTACAGGCATTGCGCATGAGCGTCCAGTAACGTGGCAAAAAAATACCCAGCTCCGCAGAGGCTGTTCTAGCACCCCGGTCATACAAATACTCGTTGAAGACTTTTTCTTTTTGGAGCAGGCGGTCGAACAATGAGTGTTGAATTCCAACGTGTCGGGCTGTCGCAAATCAAGCGCCTCACTGGCATGTTGTTTCGCCGCTGAATATCTGAAAAGTGCGCCATGGCCATGTAGGAATGCCTGAAATGGCAACACACCTTCCTGGCCTGCTTGAGGACGTCCTGTAAGCCTGGGTACTTATGCACAAAGCGTTGTACGATCAGATTCAACACATGTGCCATGCACGGCACATGTGTCAACTTGCCCAAATTCAATGCCACCAATAAATTGCTTCCGTTGTCACACACCACTTTGCCGATCTCCAGTTGGTGCGGAGTCAGCCACTGATCCACCTGTGCATTCAGGGCGGACAGGAGTGCTGGTCCGGTGTGACTCTCTGCTTTCAGGCAAGTCAACCCCAAGACGGCGTGACACTGTCGTATCCGGGATGTGGAATAGCCCCTGGGGAGCTGGGGGGTGCAGTTGATGTGGAGCAAGACGCAGCAGCAGAAGAGGACTTAGCCGAGGAGGTTAGCAAAGAGGATGGAGTAGGAGGAGTAGAGGAGGTGGCAGCAGGCCTGCCTGCAAGTCGTGGCGGTGTCACCAACTCCTCTGCAGAGCCACGCATTCCATGCTTGGCAGCCGTCAGCAGGTTTACCCAATGCGCAGTGTACGTGATATACCTGCCCTGACCGTGCTTTGCAGTGGTCAGATGGACCCTTGCCCCAACACTGTGTGCCAGACATGCCATGACTTCCTTTTCCACAATAGAGTACAGGTTGGGGATTGCCTTTTGTGAAAAGAAATTTCGGCCGGGTACCTTCCACTGCCGTGTCCCAATAGCTACAAATTTTTTGAAGGCCTCAGACTCCACCAGCTTGTATGGTAAAAGCTGGTGGGCTAAGAGTTCCGACAAGCCAGCTGTCAGACGCCGGGCAAGGGGGTGACTCTGTGACATTGACTTCTTACACTCAAACATTTCCTTAACAGACACCTGACTGTGGGCAGATGAGCAGGAACTGCTGAAGGTGAGAGGCGGAGTGGCGGATGGTTGAGAGGGGGCAAGGAGGACAGCAGTGGTTGACGTGGCTGAAGATGCTGGACCACGAGGAGGATGGTGGCTTTGAGTTTGTGTGCTGCTTGTACTCATCATGTGTTGATCCCATAGGTGTTTGTGATGTGAGATTATGTGCCTTCGCAAAGCAGTTGTACCTAGGTGAGTGTTGGACTTCCCACAACTCAGTTTCTTTTGGCACAGGTTGCAAATGGCATCGCTGTTATCAGAGGCAGACACACCAAAAAAATGCCACACTGCTGAGCTTTGCAATGACGGCATTCTGGTGGTGGCAACAGCATGCGTTGATTGGCGTGCTGTCTGGCTGACCCGATGCCGATACATGCTGTCTGACTGTGCCACTAGCTCCTTGCGACGACCTCCCCCTGCTTCCAACTCGTCTCCTCCTCCTCTCTGTCTCCCCATCTGAACTTTCCACCTGTTCTTCTTCTCTTCGAGCAGGCACCCACGTGACATCCACGGACACATCAGCATCATCAACCGCTTCACTTGTATCTGACAACTCAGCAAAGGAAGCAGCAGCGGGTACAACATCATCATCATCACACCGTACGTCCATATGTGTAATGCTGCCTGACTGAGACATATCCCTGTTATCTACATCCTTTGGCAATAATGGTTGCGCATCACTCATTTCTTCCAACTGATGTGTAAATAACTCCTCTGACAGATCAAGTGAAGCAGCTGTGGTGCTAGTGTTGGTGGTGGCGGCATGCGGGCGAGTGGTAACTTGAGAGGTTCCCAAAGCTGAGCTGGAGGAGGATGGTGCGTCAAGGTTCCGAGCGGAAGCTGTAGAAGATTGGGTGTCCTGTGTTAGCCAGTCAACTATGTCCTCAGAACTTTTCGAGTTCAGGGTACGTGGCCTCTGAACACTGGGCATTATTCTAGGGCCAAAGGAAATCACAGCACCACGACCACGACGGCCCCTGCGGGGTGGCCTGCCTCTGCCTGTCATTTTTTTTTCAATTAGTTGTACTATGCGTGCAAGCTACTGTGACACCAAATATGAGTGGTGCAACTGGGCACTGGCAGTAGTGGGCACAGTTCACGCTGTGGGCCTGACACACACTCTTGCAGGCAACTGCAATTAGATTACAGTGAAAATGTATTTCAATTTTTTTAATGCAAGCTACTGTGACACCAGATATGAGTGGTGCAACTGGGCACTGGCAGTAGTGGGCACAGTACACGCTGTGGGCCTGACACACATGCTGGCAGGCAACTGCAATTAGATTACAGAGAAGAAAAAAAGCAGACTGATGTACTAGCTTTAAAAAGGGCTTTTTGGGGTGCTGTCAGGACGCTGTCCTTACAGAAGATCAGATGAGTCTTTGAGGACTGGAGTGGACACAGAACAGCCTATCTAACGATTTCCCTATTAAATCAGCAGCAGCTGCACTCTCCCTGCTTTCACTAACACTGCAGCTTCCGAATGAATCTAAGATGGATGTTGTCCTTGCTTTTTGATAGGAGGTGGGAGGGTCTGGGAGGGAGGGTATGCTGCTGATTGGCTGGAATGTGCCTGCTGACTGTGAGGTACAGGGTCAAAGTTTGCTCAACGATGACGTATAGGGGGCGGACCGAACATCGCATATGTTCGCCCGCCGCGACGAACGCGAACAAGCGATGTTCGCCGGCGAATAGTTTGGGACATCTCTAATTATGATAGTAACAGATATGCGCTATGAGTTCTGTTCTGCTGCTTTGCCCTTTCTTTCCCCTCCATTTAGTGCCAATTTGGCATATAGCTGCAAGACATATACTGCACCCCAATGTGTTGCAACTACAGTTACATTTGTCTACAATCTATATTCTTGTCCATCTGTTTTATTATTATATTAAATTAATGATTTACATTTCCTACATATTATGTTATTGATAAAGGTAAAATTAATCTCATTAACAATTGTCTCTAGAGCTAATATATAATCTACCACGTTTGTCCATTAAGGTCCAAGTGTTTTGCGGTCCGCAAATTGTGGACCTGCAAAACATGGACACCTGCCATGTGCGTTCCGCATTTTGTGGACCGCACAGGCCCGGCACTATAATGTTCTATTTTTTGGGGGGCCCCGGAACGGAAGTGCGGATGCAGACAGCACACTGTGTGCTGTCTGCATCTTTTGCGGCCCCATTGAAAATTAATGGGTCCACACCCGTTCCGCAAAATTGCGAAACAGATGCGGACCCATTTTGCGGACGTGTGAATGGACCCTAAAGGAGTTTTCCCATCAGGACAACCTCTTTTTATAATATAAGGGTATATTGAATTTATAGGCCACCCCTTTATGAGCCATACTGAGAATCACTGCATAGAATAGCTCCCACTGTAGGCTTCAGCTTCCCTGGTGATAACTTATTGCCAGGGTTTCAGTTGATTGCAGGGCTAGCTTCATTACAGGAATTGCTGGGACAAGCATTTTAACATTTTAAACTCTACTATAGCAGATGTGAAGCTATAAGTTTGTTTAATTAAGGCTAAAGTAGCAAAGTACCGTAATAACAATAATCTAGATTTACAACTATATCAAGTTGTATAGTATGCATTATAATTAAATAAATACCATAAATAAATAGAAAAAGAAGTGGAAATTCTCAACTGAAATAAATGCACACCCATATAATGGAGTCCAAAATAAATAAAATGTGTTTCACTGTTCTTCTGCTAGATTATCGAAACATGTTTGAACTGGATTAGTAATTGTGCCCTCATATTTGTTTGATTTTGATATTGACTGTTGCTAATATGTGACCCTCTGATCACAAAGAAATCTGATCCCAGCCTGCTTTTGTGGGAGAGGCATAGGGTATTTTTTCCCAGCGCAGACTCACCAGGCACGTCGGCATCGCAGTGCAGTGACGTCATCCTTCTGCGACTTCCGGTTCCGGCTCCTCTGGCGCGAGCAGAGCAACAGCGGCACGCACCGACCTGTTGGCCCTGCTTTGGTAAGTCAAGCGCCCCTTCCTGAGATCACGGGCAGCCGCTGCCAGTCAGGCGCCCCGCAAAATCCCTGCTTCTGGGCACAGCTTTCTCGGCGCAGCGGCCTCCCCAGGTTCCACTCCCTCCTGCCCTATGGTGCTGCGGCTAGGTCCCAGCTTTCGCGCTGTCTTCCTTAATCATGCACCTCACCAAGTTTTATGAGTTGCAGCATCTATGGCTGACCGCCGGTTTCTACTTCCCCACTGGGATACCTTCCCCAGGTCCTAGTCCCATTCATCCGCGGGTCTGGCTCAGTGGAGGCTCCCTCCCATCAGCCATTAGCATGCTGCATCTCATCAAGCAGCACTTTCACGGTCACAGGTTGCAAGCAGACTTTGGATTTAAAAAAGAAAACAAAACACTTTTTCTCCCCTTCCCATCTGTAGCTTACGTGGTTCCAGGTTCATGCAGAACTCGTTCAGCATGTGGGTATTTTCCTCAGTCCCAGTCTCTATCGCACTTCCATTGCTCGTTCACACTAGCACTGTCTACCCGTTCCGTGCAGGCCATGTTCGTTTTTCGTGTCATCCGCCATACCCAGGTCTTTCGTGTCCTGCTGCCTGATACGTTCAGGTCCTCTTTGTGTCCTGTTGCCTGATACGTTCAGGTCCTTTTAGTGTCTTGTTGCCTGATACGTTCAGGTCCTCTTTGTGTCCTGTTGCCTGATACGTTCAGGTCATGTCGCTGTTTGTTGCCCGTCACGCCCAAGTCATGTCACGTTCTGTTTGACTATTCCGCTCAAGTCATGTCGCCCAGGTCCTGTCTCTTTTCACTGTCCTGTCACGCTCAGTCTAGTCGTTCTTCTACTGTTCTCATGTCATTCTTTACTGCCTGTCACGCCAGTCATGTTTTTGTTCTACTTGCCCGCCATGCTCAGGGCTGTCACCTTCTATTGCCTGGCTGCGCCCGGGTCATGTCTTTCTCTATTTTGCCTGTCACGCTCAAGTCTTGTTATTTCTACTGCCTGGTACGCTCAGGTCACGTTGCTTTTGTACCTGTTTCATGCTCAAGTCATGTCATTTCTACCTGTCACACTCAGTTCATGTCGTTTCTATTGCCTATTACGCTTGGGTTTTAATGCTCTCCGTTGCCCGTTGCGCTCGGGTCACGTGGCCCCACTGCCTGCCACATTTCAGTCCAGGGCTTGCATCCAGTGGGGTTTTCGTCATCTGATGCGTCCCGGGCCACGGTCATGTCGCAGGGCCCGACACTTCCAAGTCACCTGATACGTTCAGGTCATGTCCGTCTTCTACCTGATACGCTCAGGACACGTTTGTTTCACCTGATACGTTCAGGTCATGTCATTCCCTTCGCCTGATATTCGTCAGGTCGTACCGTGTTCCTCTGCCCGATACGCTCGGGTCGTCTGTGTTTTCTGTTCGCCTGATACGTTCGGGTCGTCTTGTGGTCCACTGCCTGATACGCTCAGGTCATGTCATGTCCTCACCTGATACGTCCAGGTTACGTCGTCTCGTCCACCTGTCCCTCGGTCCAGTCTATGTTTTTCCGCCTGATCCACTCAAGTCAGGCCAAACTTCAGTTATGTCTTCTTTCCACCCGTCACGTCACCTATTGCACAGGGTTCCCATGTCTCATCATCACGTTCACCTCATCTTGCTTCTCAGCGCCAACCTCCAGGCCGCATCCCTGTTCTCCAAGCCCCATCATCCAGCACGGTTTAAACGTTTTTCGTGGATTGCCTGACACGCTCAGGTTGTCGTTTCTTTTTCTCTTCGTTCAGGTTTTCATCTCTCCCTAACCGTCACACTCGGTCCATACGTAAGTCTCCCTATCAGAATGTTCTGGGCGCATCCCTTCACGCAGGTACCAGTTAAGCTTTCTTCCTTACTTACAAATCTCAGGTTCCCGGGGTTTGAGAAGTTTCATCCTCATTGCGGCCATATCCAGGCTGTTTCAACTACTGGCAGTCAATCCTCTAAAAGTTCCATTCTAATCTATCCTTGGCTTCAGGTACATAGGGGTTTGTCACTTCACTTCAGGTCCTCCCAACAGGGTCCGGCTCAAACGGTGTGCCCACACTCACAGCGGTACCATGTCTCACGTCTCCGACATAGAAGAGTCGATGTCAATTCCAGAGTCAGCAATCTCCTAACCAGCCAGCCGCGCATCGTACAGAAATTGGACTATCCCCAAGTTAATTTCCGAACTCAAAAAAAGGGGGATCCGCCACTCTGCTTCAGCGCGAAAAGCTGAGCTATATCGGTTGCTCTTTCCTGAACCACCCAGGGGCCCCGATGAGCAGGTGTCCATGTCCACCATCCAGTTATCCCTGACCCAACTACATGCCACCATCAATAATCTTTCATCATCAATTTCCGATATTGATACCAGGCTTCAGGCCATCGAAAACAAGGATACCACGTCTCCTCCTCCCCCAGAGCCCGAAGCTGGTCCTTTCACTTCCCGTTCCTCCTCCCCAGGTACGGGTCTCAGCATTCCTGACATCGCCCCCGCTTTCTTTGTACCAGAAAATATCAGGCGAGATATATTGGCAGGGAAAGACATCAATCTAGCTGCTATCCTTATTTCCACCCATGACACAGTTGAGAATAAGACGATTGCCTGTGGTGATGTATCGGTCGTGCTCAAATCAAAGGACGCCCGCCTCAATAGAAAACTCACTATCCCTGAATTCACGCTAACCTTTAGTCTATACCGGGATATTGTGTGCTCCGCACATCCCCACATAAGGGAAGAATTAGACATTTACATGTACAGGATCACAGAGATAGGTTACAAATACGGCGTTTTTTCTTTTTATGACTACCACCGGTCGTTTTCGGCAAAGGCAGCAGCGGCTTTTCTCCAGTACCAGCACGTCACAAATTGGGCCGTCCTTGACATGGAGCTCTTCTGCAGGCATTTTGCCGGGCAAAAAGCCCCAGCATGTTCCAACTGCCAGTCAGTCCTCCATTCCTCCGACTGGTGCCCCCACATCACTGCCCCTCCCCTTCCAAGGCCGACCACCAACATCGGAGCACCAAAATCCAACCCATTCACGGACAAACTCGGACGTCCCATCACCTTCCTAGGCAAAAACCTAATTTGTAATAATTTTAATCTAGGCTTTTGTAGTTACGATAAATGCAAAGCACTACATATTTGCTCCATTTGTTTCAGGGCCCACCCCCAGTCCTCCTGTTCCCAGCGAACTGCCAAGCGCTCCTGACTAACCGACATCAACATTGATCCATTACTCTCCCTTCTCCAAGACCACCATGACCCTGATTTTGTCCAGTTCCTTATACATGGTTTCACCGAGGGCTTTCACACTGGGCTAGTCACCCTTCCACGGGTCACTTGGGAATGCCCCAACCTCCTATCGTCTTTGGCAGACCCTGTGTCAGTTGACGACCTGTTGAATGTAGAATTGCAAAAAGGTCAGTCAGCCGATTGGTCCGTTTCCAGAATCTCCCTTTCACGTTCACCGTGTTAGCCCCATAGGCCTAGTATCCAAAAAGTCTTCAAATAAAAAGAGATTAATTTATGACTTGTCTGCTCCTCATGCATCCAGCACCCCTAGTCTAAACTCTCTGGTCCCGTCAGAAGAGTACTCCATGCAGTACTCTTCATTGGACGAAGCCATACAGCTGATCCTACAGGTCGGAGCAGGGGCTTGGTTGTCAAAGGCAGACATCTCGGATGCCTTCAAGCTGCTACCAATCCAACCACACCTGTGGAAGTTTTATGGCATCAAATGGAGAGAACTGTATTATTTCGCCACCTGCTTGACGTTCGGATCAAAGAGCAGCCCCTGGCTCTTTGATCAGTTCGCCCAAGCGCTTCATTGGATCCTAGTCAATCATGCCCATTGTCCGAGGGTAATCCACTATTTGGACGATTTCCTGCTCATTGAGCACGCAAATCACGTCCCAGATAGGTTGGATAGCCTACTCAGCCTGTTCAGCAGATTGAACGTCCCAGTAGCCCCTTTAAAGGTAGAGGGACCTTCCAAGGTAATCACCTTCTTAGGTATCACCCTAGATACCATCAAAATGGAGGCCAGACTTCCCCAGGACAAATTAACCAGGCTCAAGGAATCAGTAGCCAGGTTCGTGGGTACTCGAACAGTGTCTAAGCTTGAACTCCAATCTTTGTTGGGGTCTTTCAACTTTGCCGCCAGGATCATGCCGCAGGGCAGATCGTTCATCTCTGGACTACTCAGACTCCTACCAACGGCCTCAGATCAGCATTCCCTCGTCCATTTAGATCGCAATGCATTGGCAGACCTGGCCATGTGGTCAGTCTTGTCCAGTTGGAATGGCATCTCACTTTTCGTTCCTCAATGGAATGACACCTCCCCAATGGTGTTTTCTGATGCCGCCGCATCCCTCGGGTTTGGAGCCATTTGCGGGGATCAGTGGTTCGCCGGTCCTTGGCCCTCGCAAATCTCTTCAGACCAGGAGGCTGCCAAATCTTCTCCCCTTCTTGAGGTATACCCCATCGTAGCAGCTGCTCAGGTCTGGGGTCAGTCATGGAAAAACATGCCAGTATGTTTCATGACAGATAATCAAGTGATAGTCGACATCCTCACCAGAGGTAGGTCCAGTTCTTCCAAGGTCATGTGTCTAGTTCGCAGACTCACCTGGTTTTCCTTGCAGTTCAATTTTCACATCATCTGTAGGCACGTGCAGGGTAAGAAGAACATCGCAGCCGATGCCCTTTCACGTTTAAATTTAAATTTATTTTTTCAGGTCATGCCAGGAGCTCGGAGAGTCGGAGTCAACCCTCCAGGGTTCGAAGCCCTGATCATGGATTAGATAGATACATTTCCGCAGCCCACTGTCTCATCTGCAAGTCACTCTCGGCCAATTCAGCTAGGAACTACCAAACCGGGTGGAACACCTTTAAACGATTTTCATGTCTTTATCCTAGGGGGGACAAGGACAAGGTCTCGTTCGTCTTGGCCTTCTTGGCATACTGCCATAAAGAGCTCAGGTTGTCTCATAACACCATCAGACTCTATCTAGCAGGCATCCAGCATCACTACATGATCAAACATCCCAGTCACATCTCCTTTTTTTCTTCCCAGGCTGTCAAGGCAGTCTTAAGAGGTATTCAGAAGCTCTCCTCACTGTCCACTCCCTCCAGACAGCCAGTCACAGGGGAATTATTTCAAAAAATTTCTGCCGCCATAGATGGTAAGCCTTTCGGGCAATTTAAAAGCTTGATCCTTAAGGCCGCCCTCTACCTCAGTTTTTATGGGTTCCTCAGACCAGGGGAGTTCTGCTGCACCTCAGCTCAGCATCTAGGTCCAGCAATAAGCCAGCTGCACCATAGACTTAAACACTTCATTTTCCTCCTACCCACCTCGAAAACCTCCCAGGTCGGCCCGCCGGTTCAGATCGAATATTTCAAAACCTTTAACCCCTGGTGCCAGGTGGCAGTGTTAAACAGACTGCTCACCATACTTGGTGATAGAACAGTCCCCTGGACAGTCCCCTGCTGCCATTTCCCGTGCTCTCACTCACTTCTGCACAGTTCATCAAACACGTCCGCTCTCTAGCTTCAGGTCTAGGGTTCCACGCCACCACCATATCTGGGCACTCCCTCCGGATAGGGGCCGCATCCGCGGCATCCAAACACGGCGTCCCAGCCCATATAATCCGTAAAATGGGGCGGTGGCGATCATCGTGTTTTTCTCGCTACATACCACATCCGCAAGTCGAGATCGCCAAAGCTTTTTCAAACTTGGTCTTGTAATTAATTACTCAATAAATTTGCCTAAATTCATGTTTTGCCCCCTTTTCTTGGTTTACCCACGTACATGGCTAAAGGCACACCACTAGCCAATTTTAGGTACAATAGTAATTGGTTCACTTACCTTCGTCCAGTACAACTCCCGGAGCCTTGACCACAAATACAGCAGGCTGGGTCCCAGCCTGCTTTTGTGAGAGGGGCATAGGGTATTTCTTCCCAGCGCGGACTCACCAGGCACGTCGGCATCGCAGTGCCCCACCCTAACCTCCCTCATTCACAATCACAGGCTCAGACTCCTTTAGGGTTTGCCCCCTTTTCTTGGCTTACCCACGTACATGGCTAAAGGCACACCACTAGCCAATTTTAGGTACAATAGTAATTGGTTCACTCACCTTCGTCCAGTACTCCTCCCGGAGCCTTGACCACAAATATATATATATACAGTACAGACCAAAAGTTTGGACACACCTTCTCATTCAAAGAGTTTTCTTTATTTTCATGACTATGAAGGCATCAGAACTATGAATTAACACATGTGGAATTATATACATAACAAACAAGTGTGAAACAACTGAAAATATGTCATATCCTAGGTTCTTCAAAGTAGCCACCTTTTGCTTTGATTACTGCTTTGCACACTCTTGGCATTCTCTTGATGAGCTTCAAGAGGTGGTCTTCCAACAGTCTAAATGGTCTTCCAACAGTCTTGAAGGAGTTCCCAGAGATGCTTAGCACTTGTTGGCCCTTTTGCCTTCACTCTGCGGTCCAGCTCACCCCAAACTATCTCGATTGGGTTCAGGTCCGGTGACTGTGGAGGCCAGGTCATCTGGCGCAGCACCCCATCACTCTCCTTCATGGTCAAATAGCCCTTACTTTCAAAGTTTTCCCAATTTTTCGGCTGACTGACTGACCATCATTTCTTAAAGTAATGATGGCCACTCGTTTTTCTTTACTTAGCAGATTTTTTCTTGCCATAATACAAATTCTAACAGTCTATTCAGTAGGACTATCAGCTGTGTATCCACCTGACTTCTCCTCAACGCAACTGATGGTCCCAACCCCATTTATAAGGCAAGAAATCCCACTTATTAAACCTGACAGGGCACACCTGTGAAGTGAAAACCATTTCAGGGGTCTACCTCTTGAAGCTCATCAAGAGAATGCCAAGAGTGTGCAAAGCAGTAATCAAAGCAAAAGGTGGCTACTTTGAAGAACCTAGAATATGACATATTTTCAGTTGTTTCACACTTGTTTGTTATGTATATAATTCCACATGTGTTAATTCATAGTTTTGATGCCTTCAGTGTGAATCTACAATTTTCATAGTCATGAAAATAAAGAAAACTCTTTGAATGAGAAGGTGTGTCCAAACTTTTGGTCTGTACTGTATATACTGTATGTATATATATATATATATATATATATATATCTTTATTTACAAATGTTCAAAATATTAGTTATAAGTAGAGTTGAGCGAACACCTGGATGTTCGGGTTCGAGAAGTTCGGCCGAACTTCCCGGAAATGTTCGGGTTCGGGATCCGAACCCGACCCGAACTTCGTCCCGAACCTGAACCCCATTGAAGTCAATAGGGACCCGAACTTTTCGGCACTAAAAAGGCTGTAAAACAGCCCAGGAAAGAGCTAGAGGGCTGCAAAAGGCAGCAACATGTAGGTAAATCCCCTGCAAACAAATGTGGATAGGGAAATGAATTAAAATAAAAATAAAAAAAATAAAAATTAACCAATATCAATTGGACAGAGGTCCCATAGCAGAGAATCTGGCTTCACATCAGCAGAGAATCAGTCTCTTCATGCCATAGCAGAGAATCTGGCTTCATGTCAGCAGAGAATCAGTCTTCATGTCATAGCAGAGAATCAGGCTTCACGTCACCCACCACTGGAACAGGCCACTGTCACACATTTAGGCCCCGGCACCCAGACAGAGGAGAGAGGTCCCGTAACAGAGAATCTGGCTTCATGTCAGCAGAGAATCAGTCTTCATGTCATAGCAGAGAATCAGGCTTCACGTCACCCACCACTGGAACAGGCCACTGTCACATATTTAGGCCCCGGCACCCAGACAGAGGAGAGAGGTCCCGTAACAGAGAATCTGGCTTCATGTCAGCAGAGAATCAGTCTTCATGTCATAGCAGAGAATCAGGCTTCACGTCACCCACCACTGGAACAGGCCACTGTCACATATTTAGGCCCAGGCACCCAGGCAGAGGAGAGAGGTCCCGTAACAGAGAATCTGGCTTCATGTCAGCAGAGAATCAGTCTTCATGTCATAGCAGAGAATCAGGCTTCACGCCACCCACCACTGGAACAGGACACTGTCACATATTTAGGCCCAGGCACCCAGGCAGAGGAGAGAGGTCCCGTAACAGAGAATCTGTCTTCATGTCAGCAGAGAATCAGTCTTCATGTCATAGCAGAGAATCAGGCTTCACGTCACCCACCACTGGAACAGGCCACTGTCACATATTTAGGCCCAGGCACCCAGGCAGAGGAGAGAGGTCCCGTAACAGAGAATCTGGCTTCATGTCAGCAGAGAATCAGTCTTCATGTCATAGCAGAGAATCAGGCTTCACGTCACCCACCACTGGAACAGGCCACTGTCACATATTTAGGCCCCGGCACCCAGACAGAGGAGAGAGGTCCCGTAACAGAGAATCTGGCTTCATGTCAGCAGAGAATCAGTCTTCATGTCATAGCAGAGAATCAGGCTTCACGTCACCCACCACTGGAACAGGCCACTGTCACATATTTAGGCCCCGGCACCCAGACAGAGGAGAGAGGTCCCGTAACAGAGAATCTGGCTTCATGTCAGCAGAGAATCAGTCTTCATGTCATAGCAGAGAATCAGGCTTCGCGTCACCCACCACTGGAACAGGCCACTGTCACATATTTAGGCCCAGGCACCCAGGCAGAGGAGAGAGGTCCCGTAACAGAGAATCTGGCTTCATGTCAGCAGAGAATCAGTCTTCATGTCATAGCAGAGAATCAGGCTTCACGTCACCCACCACTGGAACAGGCCACTGTCACATATTTAGGCCCAGGCACCCAGGCAGAGGAGAGAGGTCCCGTAACAGAGAATCTGGCTTCATGTCAGCACAGAATCAGTCTTCATGTAATAGCAGAGAATCAGGCTTCACGTCACCCACCACTGGAACAGGCCACTGTCACATATTTAGGCCCCGGCACCCAGACAGAGGAGAGGTTCATTCAACTTTGGGTTGCCCCGCAATATAATGGTAAAATGAAAATAAAAATAGGATTGAATGAGGAAGTGCCCTGGAGTACAATAATATATTGTTAAGGGGAGGTAGTTAATGTCTAATCTGCACAAGGGATGGACAGGTCCTGTGGGATCCATGCCTGGTTCATTTTTATGAACGTCAGCTTGTCCACATTGGCTGTAGACAGACGGCTGCTTTTGTCTGTAATGACGCCCCCTACCTTGCTGAATACACGTTGAGACAAAACGCTGGCCGCCGGGCAGGCCACGTGGACAATTTGGAGACCCAGAAGTTGAATGGGGCCGAACCATCAGTCAGTACGTGGAGGGGTGTGCACAGGTACTGTTCCACCATGTTATTGAAATGTTGCCTCCTGCTAACACGTTCCGTATCAGGTGATGGTGCAGTTAGCTGTGGCGTGGTGACAAAACTTTTCCACATCTCTGCCATGCTAACCCTGCCCTCAGAGGAGCTGGCCGTGACACAGCTGCGTTGGCGACCTCTTGCTCCTCCTCTGCCTTCGCCTTGGGCTTCCACTGGTTCCCCTGTGACATTTGGGAATGCTCTCAGTAGCGCGTCTACCAACGTGCGCTTGTACTCGCGCATCTTCCTATCACGCTTACTGTAGGAAGTAAGGTGGGTACATTGTCTTTGTACCGGGGATCCAGCAGGGTGGCAACCCAGTAGTCCGCACACGTTAAAATGTGGGCAACTCTGCTGTCTTTGCGCAGGCACTGCAGCATGTAGTCGCTCATGTGTGCCAGGCTGCCCAGAGGTAAGGACAAGCTGTCCTCTGTGGGAGGCGTATCGTCATCGTCCTGTGTTTCCCCCCAGCCACGCACCAGTGATGGGCCCGAGCTGCGTTGGGTGCCAGCCCGCTGTGAACCTGCTTCATCCTCATCCTCCTCCACCTCTTCCTCATCCTCGTCCTCCTCATCCTTCAGTAGTGGGCCCTGTCTGGCCACATTTGTACCTGGCCTCTGCTGTTGCAAAAAACCTCCCTCTGAGTCACTTCGAAGAGACTGGCCTGAAAGTGCTAAAAATGACCCCTCTTCCTCCTCTTCCTCCTGGGCCACCTCCTCTTCCATCATCGCCCTAAGTGTTTTCTCAAGGAGACATAGAAGTGGTATTGTAACGCTGATAACGGCGTCATCGCCACTGGCCATGTTGGTGGAGTACTCGAAACAGCGCAACAGGGCACACAGGTCTCGCATGGAGGCCCAGTCATTGGTGGTGAAGTGGTGCTGTTCCGCAGTGCGACTGACCCGTGCGTGCTGCAGCTGAAACTCCACTATGGCCTGCTGCTGCTCGCACAGTCTGTCCAGCATGTGCAAGGTGGAGTTCCACCTTGTGGGCACGTCGCATATGAGGCGGTGAGCGGGAAGGCCGAAGTTACGCTGTAGCGCAGACAGGCGAGCAGCGGCAGGGTGTGAACGCCGGAAGCGCGAACAGACGGCCCGCACTTTATGCAGCAGCTCTGACATGTCGGGGTAGTTGTGAATGAACTTCTGCACCACCAAATTCAGCACATGCGCCAGGCAAGGGATGTGCGTCAAACCGGCTAGTCCCAGAGCTGCAACGAGATTTAGCCCATTATCGCACACCACCAGGCCAGGCTTGAGGCTCACCGGCAGCAACCACTCGTCGGTCTGTTGTTCTATACCCCGCCACAACTCCTGTGCGGTGTGGGGCCTGTCCCCCAAACATATGAGTTTCAGAACGGCCTGCTGACGTTTACCCCGGGCTGTGCTGAAGTTGGTGGTGAAGGTGTGTGGCTGACTGGATGAGCAGGTGGAAGAAGAGGAGGAGGAAGCTGAGTAGGAGGAGGAGGAGACAGGAGGCAAAGAATGTTGCCCTGCGATCCTTGGCGGCGGAAGGACATGCGCCAAACAGCTCTCCGCCTGGGGCCCAGCCGCCACTACATTTACCCAGTGTGCAGTTAGGGAGATATAGCGTCCCTGGCCGTGCTTACTGGTCCACGTATCTGTGGTTAGGTGGACCTTGCCACAGATACTTGGTTGTGCAGGTAAGGCACGGCTCTCTTGGAGAAGTAGTGCCGGCTGGGAACAACATACTGTGGGACAGCAAGCGACATGAGCTGTTTGAAGCTGTCTGTCTCCACCAGCCTAAATGACAGCATTTCATAGGCCAGTAGTTTAGAAATGCTGGCATTGAGGGCAATGGATCGAGGGTGGCTAGGTGGGAATTTACGCTTTCTCTCAAATGTTTGTGAGATGGAGAGCTGAACGCTGCCGTGTGACATGGTTGAGATGCTTGGTGACGCAGGTGGTGGTGTTGGTGGTACATCCCATGTTTGCTGGGCGGCAAGTGCCAACGTCCCTCCAGAGGCGGAGGAAGAGGCCGAGGCGGCGGCAGCAGCAGAAGAGGCCGAGGTGGCAGCAGCAGAAGAGGTAGCAGAGGGAGCCTGAGTGACTTCCTTGTTTTTAAGGTGTTTACTCCACTGCAGTTCATGCTTTGCATGCAGGTGCCTGGTCATGCAGGTTGTGCTAAGGTTCAGAACGTTAATGCCTCGCTTCAGGCTCTGATGGCACAGCGTGCAAACCACTCGGGTCTTGTCGTCAGCATTGTTTGAAGAAGTGCCATGCCAGGGAACTCCTTGAAGCTGCCTTTGGGGTGTTCAGTCCCAGATGGCGGCGGTCAGTAGCAGGCGGAGTCTCTTGGCGGCGGGTGTTCTGATTTTGCCCACTGCTCCCTCTTTGTCTTTTGCTACGCTGTTGGCTCGATCTCACCACTGCCTCTTCCTCCGAACTGTGAAAGTCAGTGGCACGACCTTCATTCCATGTGGGGTCTAGGACCTCATCGTCCCCTGCATCGTCTTCCACCCAGTCTTGATCCCTGACCTCCTGTTCAGTCTGCACACTGCAGAAAGACGCAGCAGTTGGCACCTGTGTTTCGTCATGATCAGAGACGTGCTGAGGTGGTATTCCCATGTCCTCATCATCAGGAAACATAAGTGGTTGTGCGTTAGTGCATTCTATCTCTTCCACCCCTGGCGAAGGGCTAGGTGGATGCCCTTGGGAAACCCTGGCAGCAGAGTCTTCAAACAGCATAAGAGACTGCTGCATAACTTGAGGCTCAGACAGTTTCCCTGATATGCATGGGGGTGATGTGACAGACTGATGTGCTTGGTTTTCATGCGCCATCTGTGCGCTTTCTGCAGAAGACTGGGTGGGAGATAATGTGAACGTGCTGGATGCACTGTCGGCCACCCAATTGACTAATGCCTGTACCTGCTCAGGCCTTACCATCCTTAGAACGGCATTGGGCCCCACTAAATATCCCTGTAAATTCTGGCGGCTACTGGGACCTGAGGTAGTTGGTACACTAGGACGTGTGGCTGTGGCAGAACGGCCACGTCCTCTCCCTGCACCAGAGGGTCCACTAACACCCCCACGACCATGTCCATGTCCACGTCCGCGTCCCTTACTAGATGTTTTCCTCATTGTTACCGTTCACCACAATAAAAAAAAATATTATTCGGGCCAATGTATTGAATTAAAATTCAGGCCTTTTTTTACAGACACCTAACACTGTCTGGCTATCTATTTAGGTACCGTATTACACTAATACAGGCACACCAGTAATGACAGATTTAGCTGAATATAAATGTGAGGCCTATTTTTTAGGCGCTGTGTGACAGGTATACGTTTAATCACAGAATTAGACTTGTATCTGCACTGTAGCGTGTGTGTTAAGTTTTTCAGAATGACCCTATCAGCACCTTGAATCTAATATACCCTTTTAGGGATAGATTTAAAGTAGGCCTGATACAGCAGAAACCACAAATTTTGAGAATGGCAAATTTGGGAATTGTTTTTCAACCCAGAACAAAAACTGTGCTTTTACGGTCACTAAAAATAACTTGACCAGCTAAAACAGTACTGATTTGGAGGAATATAAATGTCAGGCCTATTTTTTAGGCGCTGTGTGACAGGTATACGTTTAATCACAGAATTAGACTTGTATCTGCACTGTAGCGTGTGTGTTAAGTTTTTCAGAATGACCCTATCAGCACCTTGAATCTAATATACCCTTTTAGGGATAGATTTAAAGTAGGCCTGATACAGCAGAAACCACTAATTTTGAGAATGGCAAATTTGGGAATTGTTTTTCAACCCAGAACAAAAACTGTGCTTTTACGGTCACTAAAAATAACTTGACCAGCTAAAACAGTACTGATTTGGAGGAATATAAATGTGAGGCCTATTTTTTAGGCGCTGTGTGACAGGTATACGTTTTATCACAGAATCAGACTTGTATCTGCACTGTAGCGTGTGTGTTAAGTTTTTCAGAATGACCCTATCAGCACCTTGAATCTAATATACCCTTTTAGGGATAGATTTAAAGTAGGCCTGATACAGCAGAAACCACTAATTTTGAGAATGGCAAATTTGGGAATTGTTTTTCAACCCAGAACAAAAACTGTGCTTTTACGGTCACTAAAAATAACTTGACCAGCTAAAACAGTACTGATTTGGAGGAATATAAATGTGAGGCCTATTTTTTAGGCGCTGTGTGACAGGTATACGTTTAATCACAGAATTAGACTTGTATCTGCACTGTAGCGTGTGTGTTAAGTTTTTCAGAATGACCCTATCAGCACCTTGAATCTAATATACCCTTTTAGGGATAGATTTAAAGTAGGCCTGATACAGCAGAAACCACTAATTTTGAGAATGGCAAATTTGGGAATTGTTTTTCAACCCAGAACAAAAGCTGTGCTTTTACGGTCACTAAAAATAACTTGACCAGCTAAAACAGTACTGATTTGGAGGAACATAAATGTGAGGCCTATTTTTTAGGCGCTGTGTGACAGGTATACGTTTAATCACAGAATTAGACTTGTATCTGCACTGTAGCGTGTGTGTTAAGCTTTTCAGAATGACCCTATCAGCACCTTGAATCTAATATACCATTTTAGGGATAGATTTAAAGTAGGCCTGATACAGCAGAAACCACTAATTTTGAGAATGGCAAATTTGGGAATTGTTTTTCAACCCAGAACAAAAACTGTGCTTTTACGGTCACTAAAAATAACTTGACCAGCTAAAACAGTACTGATTTGGAGGAATATAAATGTGAGGCCTATTTTTTAGGCGCTGTGTGACAGGTATACGTTTAATCACAGAATTAGACTTGTATCTGCCCTGTAGCGTGTGTGTTAAGTTTTTCAGAATGACCCTATCAGCACCTTGAATCTAATATACCCTTTTAGGGATAGATTTAAAGTAGGCCTGATACAGCAGAAACCACTAATTTTGAGAATGGCAAATTTGGGAATTGTTTTTCAACCCAGAACAAAAACTGTGCTTTTACTGTCACTAAAAATAACTTGACCAGCTAAAACAGTACTGATTTGGAGGAATATAAATGTGAGGCCTATTTTTTAGGCGCTGTGTGACAGGTATACGTTTAATCACAGAATTAGACTTGTATCTGCACTGTAGCGTGTGTGTTAAGTTTTTCAGAATGACCCTATCAGCACCTTGAATCTAATATACCCTTTTAGGGATAGATTTAAAGTAGGCCTGATACAGCAGAAACCACTAATTTTGAGAATGGCAAATTTGGGAATTGTTTTTCAACCCAGAACAAAAACTGTGCTTTTACGGTCACTAAAAATAACTTGACCAGCTAAAACAGTACTGAATTGGAGGAATATAAATGTGAGGCCTATTTTTTAGGCGCTGTGTGACAGGTATACGTTTAATCACAGAATTAGACTTGTATCTGCACTGTAGCGTGTGTGTTAAGTTTTTCAGAATGACCCTATCAGCACCTTGAATCTAATATACCCTTTTAGGGATAGATTTAAAGTAGGCCTGATACAGCAGAAACCACTAATTTTGAGAATGGCAAATTTGGGAATTGTTTTTCAACCCAGAACAAAAACTGTGCTTTTACGGTCACTAAAAATAACTTGACCAACTAAAAGAGTACTGATTTGGAGGAATATAAATGTGAGGCCTATTTTTTAGGCGCTGTGTGACAGGTATACGTTTAATCACAGAATTAGACTTGTATCTGCACTGTAGCGTGTGTGTTAAGTTTTTCAGAATGACCCTATCAGCACCTTGAATCTAATATACCCTTTTAGGGATAGATTTAAAGTAGGCCTGATACAGCAGAAACCACTAATTTTGAGAATGGCAAATTTGGGAATTGTTTTTCAACCCAGAACAAAAACTGTGCTTTTACGGTCACTAAAAATAAATTGA
Organism: Bufo bufo; assembly: GCF_905171765.1. Classification (NCBI taxonomy): domain Eukaryota; kingdom Metazoa; phylum Chordata; class Amphibia; order Anura; family Bufonidae; genus Bufo; species Bufo bufo. The sequence goes on from NC_053392.1 coordinate 221,048,290, forward strand.
CCAGCTAAAACAGTACTGATTTGGAGGAATATAAATGTGAGGCCTATTTTTTAGGCGCTGTGTGACAGGTATACGTTTAATCACAGAATTAGACTTGAATCTGCACTGTAGCGTGTGTGTTAAGTTTTTCAGAATGACCCTATCAGCACCTTGAATCTAATATACCCTTTTAGGGATAGATTTAAAGTAGGCCTGATACAGCAGAAACCACTAATTTTGAGAATGGCAAATTTGGGAATTGTTTTTCAACCCAGAACAAAAACTGTGCTTTTACGGTCACTAAAAATAACTTGACCAGCTAAAACAGTACTGATTTGGAGGAATATAAATGTCAGGCCTATTTTTTAGGCGCTGTGTGACAGGTATACGTTTAATCACAGAATTAGACTTGTATCTGCACTGTAGCGTGTGTGTTAAGTTTTTCAGAATGACCCTATCAGCACCTTGAATCTAATATACCCTTTTAGGGATAGATTTAAAGTAGGCCTGATACAGCAGAAACCACTAATTTTGAGAATGGCAAATTTGGGAATTGTTTTTCAACCCAGAACAAAAACTGTGCTTTTACGGTCACTAAAAATAACTTGACCAGCTAAAACAGTACTGATTTGGAGGAATATAAATGTCAGGCCTATTTTTTAGGCGCTGTGTGACAGGTATATGTTTAATCACAGAATTAGACTTGTATCTGCACTGTAGCGTGTGTGTTAAGTTTTTCAGAATGACCCTATCAGCACCTTGAATCTAATATACCCTTTTAGGGATAGATTTAAAGTGGGCCTGATACAGCAGAAACCACTAATTTTGAGAATGGCAAATTTGGGAATTGTTTTTCAACCCAGAACAAAAACTGTGCTTTTACGGTCACTAAAAATAACTTGACCAGCTAAAACAGTACTGATTTGGAGGAATATAAATGTGAGGCCTATTTTTTAGGTGCTGTGTGACAGGTATACGTTTAATCACAGAATTAGACTTGTATCTGCACTGTAGCGTGTGTGTTAAGTTTTTCAGAATGACCCTATCAGCACCTTGAATCTAATATACCCTTTTAGGGATAGATTTAAAGTAGGCCTGATACAGCCATTTACCCAAGGATTTCCCTGCCAGAGAGAAAATAATAATAATAATGATAATGAAGAGTCCATAACTGTAAACGATTGCTTAAATATCAAAGGTACTGTCCTGTGGATTGCTATTGAGACACCCCTAGATGCTGTTGAGGAGTTACAACTGTGGAACCATTGTGAGAAGGGTGAGCTAGGCAGCTTGGGAATACGGTGTGATTTAAAGTGGGTTTCCTGTAAAAAGATAATATTAGCTTTCAATTTACAGAGCAAGAGAAAAATGTGGCTTCAGTTGTTAGGTGAATTGAGACCTTTAACGTTAAAAGTAGTGATGGTGTAATCCATTTGTGAAGGAAGGTGGGGAGCAAAATGCAGACCGAAATTGCAGACGTGTGAATGGACCCTTATACACAGACATTTAGATTCATAGATTTCCTACACTGGCACAAATGCGTTGCCAGTGGCCAACTGTCTGTGCTCAATCCTACGCGTAACCGTCGCAAGTGCATGAGGAGCTGTGGATGTGGCAGCGAGGTCCGAGAGGTATTTGGGGGTGGGAGATCCGGGAGGGGGGGGGGGGGCCCATAAATTTTTTTTGCTATGGGGCCCAGTCATTTCTAGCTATGCCCCTGCTCCCGGGGTATGGATACATATGCGTATGTCATTATGTGTAATTGAGAGGCCGAACGGGTAAAGCCAAGAGTAGGTGATGTACCTCCCGCGTTGTTGTTCAAGTAAAAGCCTGAGTATCCTCCTTTTCACCAATATAGACTGTCACCTCTGTGACAGGTCTCAGAAGGTCTGAAAGATTATCTACGCATTAGTGATCTGACAGCCTCTTTCGGTTTCACTTTGTCTGTGTGTGGGATAGCTTCATTTGGTCTTGGAAGAGCTGGAGTGTGGTTCGTGTTGAAGTCCTGTTCATCCATCATCCTCAGAAGTTAAGTGTTCCGCTTGTTGTGTTCTGTATCCCCCCCCCCCGGTTGTTTACTAGGCCTCAGTGAGACGCTAGTTCCTTCACCAGGGAAGGAACGGGTAATCTCTGCCCTGTCATTATCTTTAGGGCATCTGAGGGTCACCAGGGTTTTCTAGGTTCCTGTGTATGGGTATCTATACCATCGAGAGGTGCCCATACGGATAGGAGTTAGGGTCAGGAGCAGGATTTTATAGGTGGTGACACTTTTCCTTCCCTAGCGGTGAGGCCTAGTGTCTTTCCCCTTCCTTCTTGTTGTCTTTTGGTGTTCTCCCCTACTACATCCGTGACATTATCCCAAGCCAAATACTGCCATTTTTGTTCTTATCTGTGCAGCTATGGATACAATGTCTGCACTGGTCGAACAACTGCAGAATCTGACTTTGGAGGTAGCAGACCTCCGCGCAACTGTCTTGCAGATTCAGAGTCCACAGGCTGCTGGTTCCGGTGGTGGGTCCCAGGCCTGTACTGAACCGAAGGTGGCTCTCCCGGACAAGTTTTCCGGGGGTAGTGACAATGTCATCCGGTTCAGGGAGTCATGTAAATTATACTTTAAGCTGCGTCCATACTTTTCTGGGGATGAGTGTCAACGTGTGGGTATGATTATTTCATTTCTTAAAGAGGACGCCCAATCTTGGGCTTTTTCTCTGCTGACCGGATCACCGTCCCTCCGGTCGGTAGATAATTTCTTTAGAGCCTTGGGTCTCATCTACGATGACCCAGATCGGATCTCTCAGGCCCAGATCAAGTTACGGGGTTTTCGGCAGGGAGAACGTTCCGTGGAGACCTATTGCTCTGAATTTAGGAGATGGGCTACCGATACTGAGTGGAACGATCCTGCTCTCCGTAGCCAATTCTGTCAGGGTCTCTCTGAGAGACTGCAGGACGCGTTGGCTTTTCATGAAAATCCTGTGTCATTGGAGGCAGCTATGTCCCTTGCTGTACATCTAGATAGACGCCTGAGGGAGAGATCTAGGGGTCCTCACCTTCAGAACGTACTGTACAAAAAGGGTACCGCTTCCTTTGACACTTATGGTGGAGAGACACTGGTAGTTGCGCCTTGTGATGAGCCTATGCAGTTAGGAGGAGCTACTCCTGGCAAAAGCTTGGGTCATGTGAAAGGAGTCTGCTTTTATTGTGGCAGAAAGGGACATTTTGTGAATATTTGTCCGTACTTGCAGCATCAAGGTGTAAACAAAAAGGAAAAAACCTTTAATCTTCAAATTACTATTGGTGGTGTGGATGGGGAGCAAGAAAACCTACTTTTGTCTCTTACTGGTAGTACCCATTTTCTCCTGTCTGCCGAGGTGGCGGTAGAGTCCAAAACTGTGAAAATCAAAGCATTTATCGACAGTGGGGCAGGAGTTAACTTGATTGAGGGACAGTTTGTACGCATTCATGGGTTGACTACTAATGCATTAGAGAAAAGTATTTCTGTCTTTGCAATTGACTCAGCACCTCTCACCCAAAAATGCCTGTCGCAGGTAGTGAATGACATTCATTTAAGAGTGGGTGATTTGCATCAGGAATCTATCTCCTGTTATGTATTGGATGGTCTGCCTGCCCCGTTGGTGTTGGGCTTACCATGGTTAAGCAAACATAACCCTAACATCGACTGGCAAGCGAGACAGATTCTTGATTGGAGGGATTTTTGCATGGACAACTGTCTTAATCATCATTCTCTATGGTGACCACTAAAACTGTACCCTCATTCATTTCAGAATTTTCAGATGTTTTCTCTGAGAGTGGTAATCAGGAGTTGCCTCCGCACCGGGAGTATGACTGTCCCGTCAATCTTATTCCAGGAGCTAAATTGCCCAAATCTCGGTTGTATAATCTTTCGGAACCCGAAAGAAAGGCCATGCGAGAGTATATTACCGAGAGTTTGGCAAAGGGACATATTAGACCATCCAAGTCCCCAGTGGCTGCTGGGTTTTTCTTTGTAAAGAAAAAAGATGGTACTATGAGACCATGCCTGGACTTCCGTGAGCTCAATCGTATTACCGTCCGTGATCCTTATCCCCTTCCTTTCATTCTGGATTTGTTTAGTCAGATTGTCGATGCCAAGGTTTTCTCTAAATTGGATCTGAGGGGGGAATATAATCTGGTAAGGATCAAGGAGGGGGATGAGTGGAAGACCGCATTTAATACCCCTGAGGGTCATTTTGAAAACCTGGTCATGCCCTTTGGGTTAACCAATGCTCCTGCGGTTTTTCAACACTTTGTCAATGACATATTTCATCATCTGGTGGGGAGGTGTGTCGTTGTATACCTTGATGACATACTAATTTATTCGCCTAATATGGAGACTCATCAGGATCATGTGAGACAGGTGTTACAGATCCTAAGAGAGAATAAGTTGTATGTTAAGATGGAAAAGTGTGTATTTGCTGTACAGGAAGTGCAATTTCTGGGTTACCTGCTCTCATCCTCAGGTTTTCGTATGGATCCCGAGAAGGTCCGTGCCGTGTTGGACTGGAATCGACCAGAAAATCTGGAAGCGCTTATGCGGTTTTGGGGGTTTACCAACTACTACCGTAAATTTATCTTGAACTATTCATCGGTGGTTAAACCTTTAACAGACATGACTAGGAAGGGTGTGGATATTTCTGTCTGGTCTGATGCAGCATTACAGGCCTTTTCTGCTGTGAAAGAATGCTTTGCTTCGGCCCCTATTCTGATGCAACCGGACGTGACTCAGCCATTTATTGTCGAGGTTGACGCGTCCGAGGTAGGGGTAGGAGCAATCTTGTCGCAAGGTCGTTCACCTAGTAAATGGCGCCCATGTGCATTTTTCTCTAAAAAACTCTCTACTGCTGAAAGGAATTATGATGTGGGGAGCAATTCACCCTATTACGGTAATTACGGATCACAAGAATCTGGCCTACCTTGAGTCAGCTAAGTGACTGAACCCAAGGCAGGCCAGATAGTCATTGTTTTTCACCAGATTTAACTTCATCGTCACTTACCGCCCTGGGGTTAAGAACGTCAAGGCGGGCGCTTTGTCGCGTAGCTTTCCTGGTGGGGGGGTGAGTCTAATGACCCATGTCCCATTTTATCTGAAGGGGTAGTCATATCCGCTCTTTATCCTGATCTCGAGGCCAGGGTGTTGGAGGCACAGGAGGACACTCTGGATTCTTGTCCTCCGGGGAAGTTGTTTGTTCCCTCCTAATTACGTCACAAGGTGTTTGAAGAACATCACTGTACGGTGCTTGCTGGGCACCCTGGGAGCAGATCGACTGTCGATCTCATCTCTCGCAGATTTTGGTGGCCGGGGTTGCGTAAGTGTGTTGAGGACTATGTGTCAGCCTGTGGTACCTGTGCACGTGCTAATGTGACACATACTCGGCCTTCCGGATCTCTGCTTCCATTGCCCATCCCGTCCAGACCTTGGACCCATTTGTCCATGGATTTTATCACGGATTTACCGAATTCTTCGGGAAAAACTGATTCTTGTGGTTGTAGATCGTTTTAGTAAAATAGCACACTTTATTGCATTTCCTAGTCTACCCAATGCTAAAACTCTTGCACAGGTGTTTGTCGACAACATCGTGAAACTACATGGCATTCCCTCTGATGTGGTGTCTTATAGAGGGACTCAGTTTGTTTCCAGATTCTGGAAAGCGTTCTGTACACGTCTGGGTGTACAATTGTCCTTCTCTTCGGCTTTTCATCCTCAGTCGAACGGACAGACTGAGTGCACTAATCAGATTCTGAAGACTTACTTGAGATGTTTTGTTTCAGAGAATCAGGAAGAGTGGTCTTCATTTTTGTCGTTAGCTGAGTTTGCTATAAATACCCGTAGACAGGAATCCACTGCTAAGCTGCCGTTTTTTGTGGCATATGGGTTCCATTCACAGTTTGGTAAATTTTCTGGTGCTCAAAATTCCAGCATTCCTGAGGAGGAACGATTTTCCTCTTCTTTGTCTTTTATTTGGCGGAAAATCCAAAATAACCTGAAAAAGATGGGCAACAGGTATAAGCGTGCAGCTGACAGGAGACGTATGAGTGGTCTGGACCTGAGAGTGGGTGATTCTGTGTGGTTGTCTACAAGAAACATTAAACTTAAGGTACCTTCTTGGAAGTTAGGCCCAAGATTTATTGGTCCATATAAGATCACTGCCATTGTTAACCCTGTAGCCTTCCATCTTGAAATTCCTCAGGCATTGAAGATCCATAACGTATTTCATAAATCGTTTCTAAAGAAATGTGTCGAACCTGTTAAGCCGTCCTCCTTACCTCCCGCTCCTGTCATGGTGGACGGCAATTTAGAATTTCAGATCAGCAGGATTGTGGACTCCCGAATTCTCCGGCGATCCCTCCAGTATCTCGTTCATTGGAGAGGGTATGGACCAGAGGAGAGGATGTGGGTTCCAGCGACCGATGTTAATGCTAGTCGTCTGGTGAGAGCATTCCACAGAGCTCATCCTGATAAGGTCGGTCCTGGGTGCCCGGAGGTCACCCGTAGAAGGGGGGGGTACTGTCACATCTGTGACAGGTCTCAGAAGGTCTGAAAGATTATCCACGCATTAGTGATCTGACAGCCTCTTTCGGTTTCACTTTGTCTGTGTGTTGCTGGTATGTCCACACCTCCTGTTCAGGTGTGGATCATGTGACCTTTACCTCTCCCTATTTAGTCTGACTTTTCCCATCACTCCTTGCTTGGGATAGCTTCATTTGGTCTTGGAAGAGCTGGAGTGTGGTTCGTGTTGAAGTCCTGTTCATCCATCATCCTCAGAAGTTAAGTGTTCCGCTTGTTGTGTTTTGTATTCCGCCCCCCCTGGTTGTTTACTAGGCCTCAGTGAGACGCTAGTTCCTTCACCAGGGAAGGAACGGGTAATCTCTGCCCTGTCATTATCTTTAGGTTCATCTGAGGGTCACCAGGGTTTTCTAGGTTCCTGTGTATGGGTATCTCTACCATCGAGAGGTGCCCATACAGATAGGAGTTAGGGTCAGGAGCAGGGTTTTATAGGTGGTGACACTTTTCCTTCCCTAGCGGTGAGGCCTAGTGTCTTTCCCCTTCCTTCTTGTTGACTTTTGGTGTTCTCCCCTACTACATCCGTGACATAGACAGAGCTACGTCCTGATAGAACGACAGCTCATACCCCGCATACAGCACAGGCACTCTCTCTCTTGCAGCATTTAAGATCTTCACAGTGTCCACAAAAGACAGCAAGCCACAAATCACATCCCTAGGAGGGTCAGAGGCCGAGGGTTTGGGTCCCAGTGACCTATGTATTCTTTCAATTATGACTGCTTTCGCCGCATCCTCACCGATTAACCCTCCAAAGACTTCCAAAGCCACTTTCTGGAGAGATTCAGATGACCACGATTCAGATAGTCCTTTAATGCGTATATTTCGCCTTCTGTTTCTGTTTTCTTGGTCTTCTATCAAGGTCAATGCTTTGTTAATGTGGGTGAGGTGTTCCACTGATCTAGCCTCCAGGGCCGAGGAGTGCGATATAATGGCCGTGCAAGAGGTCTCCAGGGCCTCCACTCTAGCACTTATATGTTTAATGTCTGCTTTGATTTCAGTGAGTTTGGTAAGTACCGGGAGCAAAGCCTGAGTAATTGTAGATTTAAAAAAAGCTTTGGATGTGGCTGCGAGGTCTGACTCACGGCCATCATGTGTATCGCTGCTGCGGAGGTCAGAGTCTTCTTCACTGTCTGGCGCCGCTGAGTCTCTAGTGAATGACACTATTATGGGGGGTCTGTGGAAGGCACTGTTATGGGGGTCTGTGGCTGAGACTGTTATGAGCGTCTGTGGATGGCACTGTTATGGGGGTCTGTGGATGGCACTGTTATGGGGGTCTGTGGATGGCACTGTTATGGGGGTCTGTGGATGGCACTGTTATGGGGGTCTGTGGATGGCACTGTTATGGGGGTCTGTGGCTGACACTGTTATGGGGGTCTGTGGCTCGCACTGTTATGGGGGTCTGTGGCTCGCACTGTTATGGGGGTCTGTGACTCACACTGTTATGGGGGTCTGTGACTCACACTGTATTTGGGGGTCTGTGGCTCACACTGTTATGGGGGTCTGTGGCTGACACTGTTATGGGGTGTCTGTGGATGGCACTGTTATGGGGGCATCTGTGGATGGCACTGTTATGGGGGTCTGTGACTGGCACTGTTATGGGGGTCTGTGGCTGACACTGTTATGGGGGTCTGTGGCTCGCACTGTAATGGGGGTCTGTGGCTCGCACTGTTATGGGGGTCTGTGGCTCACACTGTTATGGGGGTCTGTGGCTCGCACTGTTATGGGGGTCTGTGGCTCACACTGTGTTTGGGGGTCTGTGGCTCACACTGTTATGGGGGTCTGTGGCTGACACTGTTATGGGGGCGTCTGTGGATGGCACTGTTATGGGGGCATCTGTGGATGGCATGACACTTCTATGGGGGGGATCTGTGGATGACAGATAAATAGCATCTTATGCTATTTGACATCCACAGATGCCCCCCATAACAGTGTCAGCCACTGTGAATGACCCCCAATACAGGGGGTGGGGGCTGGCATCTACACTAGTTTTTAAATGGCAGCGGGGGCCCAGTGTAGTAATTGTATTCTATTGCACTGGGCCCCGCTCACTGTACTAATAGTATCTACTGTAACTGCAGGCAGGCAATGGTTAACTATAGATATGTTCGATCCAGCAGCCTGTACTAACGATCATAGTAGGCTGGAGCCAGGAGGCTGGGCGGACGGGCGGGCACTGGCAGCATAACTCACTACGTCACGTGCCTGCGCCGCCTGCTTTATTCATAAAGTGGGCGGAGCAGGCACGTGACGTAGGAAGTTACGCTGCCAGTGCCCGCCCGCCCACCCAGCCTCCTGCCTTCAGCCTGCTATGATCGTAAGTGCAGGCTGCTGGATCGAACATATCTATAGTTAAACATTGCCTGCCTGCAGTTACAGTAGATACGATTTGTACAGTGAGCGGGGCCCAGTGATATAGAATACAGTGACTGCACCGGGCCCCGCTGCCATTACAAAACTAGAGGCCGGCCCCCTGCCCCTCCTCTATCCTCGCTGATACACACGCCGGCCGCGCTGTGCATCATGCGGTCGGCGGTGTATCAGTGTAAAAACAGCAGCATTCGCCCCATAAGACGCCCTGCCATTTTCCTCCCACTGGCAGTACGGTAAGCCGCTGCTGACATCAACGACATTATCTGCGGTATTTCTCCTGTGTAACGTTTTCACATCCCAAATACCTGTGACATTCCCTGTAATTTTTTATTAGACGCTGGTGACATCAGTAGTGTTGATCACGAATATTCGAATTGCTAATTTTTATCGTGAATATAGGCACTTTGAGAATTCGCGAATATTTAGAATATAGTGATATACAGTACAGACCAAAAGTTTGGACACACCTTCTTATTCAAAGAGTTTTCTTTATTTTCATGACTATGAAGGCATCAAAACTATGAATTAACACATGTGGAATTATATACATAACAAACAAGTGTGAAACAACTGAAAATATGTCATATTCTAGGTTCTTCATAGTAGCCACCTTTTGCTTTGATTACTGCTTTGCACACTCTTGGCATTCTCTTGATGAGCTTCAAGAGGTAGTCCCCTGAAATGGTCTTCCAACAGTCTTGAAGGAGTTCGCAGAGATGCTTAGCACTTGTTGGCCCTTTTGCCTTCACTCTGCGGTCCAGCTCACCCCAAACCATCTCGATTGGGTTCAGGTCCGGTGACTGTGGAGGCCAGGTCATCTGGCGCAGCACCCCATCACTCTCCTTCATGGTCAAATAGCCCTTACTTTCAAAGTTTTCCCAATTTTTCGGCTGACTGACTGACCATCATTTCTTAAAGTAATGATGACCACTCGTTTTTCTTTACTTAGCTGCTTTTTTCTCGCCATAATACAAATTCTAACAGTCTATTCAGTAGGACTATCAGCTGTGTATCCACCTGACTTCTCCTCAATGCAACTGATGGTCCCAACCCCATTTATAAGGTAAGAAATCCCACTTACTAAACCTGACAGGGCACACCTGTGAAGTGAAAACCATTTCAGGGGTCTACCTCTTGAAGCTCATCAATCAAAGCAAAAGGTGGCTACTTTGAAGAACCTAGAATATGACATATTTTCAGTTGTTTCACACTTGTTTGTTATGTATATAATTCCACATGTGTTAATTCATAGTTTTGATGCCTTCAGTGTGAATCTACAATTTTCATAGTCGTGAAAATAAAGAAAACTCTTTGAATGAGAAGGTGTGTCCAAACTTTTGGTCTGTACTGTATATTCATAGATTTTTTTTTAATCAGTACACATGATCCCTCCCTGCTTCTAGCTTGTGGGCCAATGAGAAGACTGCAGTATCTTTGACTTTAGGAGTAGTGTTGATTGCGAATTTTCATAATGCGAATTTTCAGATGCCGAGTAAAAACATGATTCATCCCTGCTTCTTGCTTGTGGGCCAATGAGTCTTTGGCCCACAAGCAGTAGAGATTGAGGCACTCAGATTTTTGTTGCGTTTAAGAATTTTTATTCATGCATTATTTTCATACTCCAGTTGCCCAATTATTGCCAAAATCAGAAAATAAAGAAAGCTGACCGGACGTTTCGGTCCCAAACATCGAAGTGCCTCAATCTCTACTACATGAATGTGGTTATCTTAGCCTTTGGTTGGCACCGGAACTTTCAGAGTGCGGTTCTCCATTTCTCCTCAACTGGCCCACAAGCAACTTAAGCAGGGAGGAATCATGACTTTAGATGGGAAAAATGATGAATATTCTAAAAAAACGAATATACAACACTATATCGAATATATTCGTTTTTCGAATATTCAGAAAATTCTAAAACAAGAATATATATAAATATAGCGAATATTCGGAAAAAAAAAAGAATATAGAGCAATTTAGCTAATATAGTGCTATAATCTTCTTTGTCTAATAGTTGTAATTTTTTTCTCATCTGAAGTTCAGGTTGGAAAACAATTACAACTATTAAATCTACATTATTTTTTTTTGAATATTCGCTATATTGCTATATATTCTTGTTTTAGAATATTACGAATTTTTCGAAAAAACAAATATATTCGATATAGTGCTATATATTAGTTTTTTAGAATATTCGTCATTTTTCCCATCTAAAGTCATAATTCCTCCCTGCTAAATTTGCTTGCGGGCCAATGACTCATTGGCCCACAAGCAAGAAGCAGGGAGGAATCATGTTTTTACTCAGCAATTGAAAAATTAGCGATAAAAATTCACATTTTTGCATATTACGCGATCATTACCTTGTCGATTTTTTGGGTAAAAAAATTGTAGAATGTAACGAATATTCGAATTTGCGAATATTTGACGAATATTCATCAAAATATTCGCGAAATATCGCGAGTTCGAATATGACCCCTGCCGCTTATCACTAGACATCAGCGACATTATCTGCAGTATTTCTCCTGTGTAATGTTTCCACATCCCAAATACCTGTGACATTCCCTGTGATTTTATATTAGCCGCTGCTGACATCAGCGACATTATCTGCGGTATTTCTCCTGTGTAACGGTTCCACATCCTAAATACCTGTGACATTGCCTCATTTTTTTTATTAGCCGCTGCTGACATCAGTGACATTATCTGCGGTATATCTCCTGTGTGACGTTTCCATATCCCAAATCCCAAAATTTTTGCTAATACACTTACAAATCATACGCTACTGTATGTGTAACATACTTTCAAGCATATATAACATTTTATATATGAAGAAGGCAAACAGTAAGGCATAGGGATGTGGCCGTGATGCTGATGGTGCACGCAGAGGCCGTGGCCCTGGGTGCATTGAAACTGTGCCTGCTGCCAGAGCACAAGAAAAACAATCATCCACGATACCTAGCTTCATGTTTGCAGGGCGGTGCAGGACAACGCTCTCAAAGTCAGACCAGTGCGACCAGGTGGTCGGTTGGATTGCAGCAGATAATGCTTCCAGTCGAATAAGCTCCACCCTGTCTTCCACCAAGTCCAGTCTCAGTAGCCAAGAGTCTGGTCAACACAACAATCCTCACTATGATCCTCCTCCCTCCCACCATGGAGAGTCTTGCCAAACAAGTGATCCCACACTCGGATATTCCGAGGAGCTCTTTTTAGCGCCATTCCTTTATTGGGTCTTTCGACAAGCCCGCTTGAAAAGGGACATGAGATCTTGTGCCCTGATTCTCAAGCTCTTGAGCATCCACGGTCACAAGAAGATAACGGTGGGGAATGGCAATTAGTGTTTTACGAGATGGATGATGACAATAAGACACAGTTGCCAATAAGTCAATGGCAATTAGTGTCTCAAGAGGTTGATGATTAGGATGAGACACAGGTGTCAGTAACTGAGGTTGTTGTTAGGTCAACAAGTCAGGAGGATGAGCAGAGTGAGGAAGTGGACGATGAAGTCACTGACCCAACCTGGGAAGGTGGCAAGAAGAGCGAGGACAGCAGTACAGAGGGGCTGGAAGAGGAAGTGGGGTGGCAAAAGGGAGAAGGGGGCCACACCAAATAGGCCCGCAACTGTTCCCCGTAGCACACCCTTGCGGAAATCTCCCTTGCCAAGGGGTAGGTGTTCTGCAGTCTGGCGCTTTTTGGAGGAAAGTGCGGACGGCAAAAGAATTGTAATTTGCAACCTGTGCCATACAAAAATGAGCAGGGGAGTGAACAATAGCAACCTCACCACCACCAGCATTATGAGCCACATGGCATCAAAGCACCGTAATAGGTGGGCCGAATGCCTGGGTCCACAATCTGTGTCTGCGGGTCACACCACTGCCTCTTCTACCCCTGTGTTAAGTGCTGCCAAATCCTCTGTCGAAGGCGCAGGCCCAAATGCCTCCCGCCCTGCACCTGGACTTTCACAAGCACCATCAGCAACCACATCCACTTCCGTGTCCCAGCGCAGCGTACAAATGTCCTTACCCCAAGCATTTGAACGCAAGTGCAAATACCCAGCCACCCACCCACAGGCCATAGCACTAAATGCGCAACTTTCCAAATTACTTGCCCTGAAAATGTTGCCATTTAGGCTTGTGGACACTAAGGCCTTCCGCAGCCTGATGTCAGTGACCGCCCCTCGTTACACAGTCCACAGCCGCCACTATTTTCACGGTGTGCCGTGCCCGCCTTACACCAGCATGTGTCCCGTAACATCACCCTTGCCAACGCAGTTACTGGGAATCGCCGCTCACTATCTGTGTTGATTCCTTAAAGTTTCTTAAAACCTCACAGAGGTCAGACATCTATGCCCATCTATGCACTTAACCACTGACACATGGACTAGTGCTTTCGGCCAGGGATGCTACATTTCCCTGACGGCACACTGGGTGGATGTTGTGGAGGCCGGGAGCGAGTCGTACCCTGGGATGACACTGGTGCTACTGACACCAAAGATTGCGGGCCCTAATTCCATCAGGGTTTCCGCCACCACCTACGTTAGTGGCTCCAACCCCTTCTCCTCCTCCTCCACTTCCACCTCAGAATTATCCTTTTGCAGCACTAGTCAGCCATCAGTCGGTAGCTGGAAACAGTGTAGCACTGCAGTGGAGAAGCGTTAACAGGCCGTGCTTAAGCTGATCTGCTTAGGTGACAAACAGCACACCACTGCAGAGTTGTGGCAGGGGGTAAGAGACCAGACTCTCACCACTCAACCTAGAACCAGGCATGGTTGTGTCTAATAATGGCCGTAACTTTGTGGCGGCTTTGAAGCTCGCCAAGCTCACACATATCCCATGCCTAGCCTACGTCTTCAACTTAGTGGTTCAGCGGTTTCTCAAAACCTACCCTAATTTGCCTGGGCTACTGGTGAAGGTGCGCCGCGTGTGTGCCCATTTCCACAAGTCATCGACAGCTTCCGCCGGTCTGTCAACACTGCAGCAGTGCTTGTGGGCGGCATGCGTGAGTGCGCACGCAGGTGACGCGCGCTCCTCCCTCTCAGCTGATGAGCTTCGGACCGCCTGCACCTTGGCGGGTGTGATGTAGCCGCTGCCGCGATCCAGCGTCCCGACCCTGCCGTAGGAGATGTGTGCCTCTCCCCTTCCTCATAGCCTGCACCGGGATGGCAGTGAAGTAACTGCAGCTGATACCGCGTGTTGCTGTTCTTGATTCTGCTGCTCAGATAAGTGCCGACTCTCCCGTCTGTGTTTCTGCTATTGGTGGCTTGTGGTCTCGTCCCTTACCTGATGAGAAGAGCTGGTGGTCCGGTTATCGTGGATGTGGAGAGGCGGTGACGGCAGGGTACTGGATCGATAAGAATCAGGTTTTTACCGGCGGGTAGGAGTCTCCTGCCTCCCGCTCACCATCCCCTTCAATATGTGCGGTCTAAGATGAGGTGAAAAGTGCAGGAGCCCGGGCACAAGGGCTAAGGGATCCCAGGGAAAAACTTGGCCGTAGTGGGAGAGTAATCTGATTGATGCCACATATTGTCACGAGGGTGTCAAGAGCCACGTCTGACTCCGTTATACCCGGGGTAAGGAAGTCGCAGCGGGTGGCTGCGCGTTCGATGTACAAAGACAGTGCTGTTTCGTAATGGTAGCTTTCTGGGTTTGCTTTGCAATCCTTTTTGGCTCACTCAGGGATCCGTAGCTTCTGCTCCTCAGCTGTTTCTTGTCCAGCAATCCCAACCTCCTTATATTCCCATCTCCCACTTCTCTGGTTGCCAGATATAGAGCTTCCTGCCTGGACTTCTATACTGACCCACTGGAGCTGTGTAACTGTGTTCCCTGGTTGTTGTTCCAGAACGTTACCCTCCGGATCCCTGTTGGGCCTTCGTGGTCTGCTGTTGTCGCCCACCTGGGATTATATGTTTGTCTGTATTGTCTGTCCTCTCCTTGGTGTTTTCCTCTTAGTGTCAGTGGTGCGGACTAGTGATCCCACTGCCCCGTTCACTACTCAGGGCTCATCCTAGGGAATGCCAGGGTTTAGGCACGTGATCGGCGTACGGGTGAGGAACCCGTCTAGGGACGTCAGGGCAGTCAGGTGCCAGCCGCAAGGTGAGTCAGGGGTCACCACCTTTCCCTCTCCCTTGGACAGGGCCTTCCCAGTTCCCTCCCTTTGCGTGACGCCGGTCATTACATTATATCTGGCCCTTATTTTGTGTAGGTAAAAAAAATAAAAAATAAAACCTTTTTCTTTCTACCTACTTAGAATCCAGTATGGATCCAATTGCTGCTTTGTCAAAGCAACTTTAAGGCCTGTCTTTGGAAGTGGCAGGATTGAAGGCGTCGGTCCTCCAGCAACAGCAGCAATTGCAACAGACCGCAAGCCCAGCGGTTGCTACAGGTAACCAGGTTGTTGCGGAACCCAAGGTTGCTCTTCCTGACAGATTTTCTGGGGGAAGGGACAAATTTGTGACGTTCCGTGAGGCCTGTAAATTATATTTTAAACTGCGCCCTTACTCCTCTGGTAATGAAGAACAGCGGGTGGGGGTTGTTATTTCCCTGCTGCAGGGGGACCCGCAATCCTGGGCGTTCTCTTTACCCACTGATTCCCAGGCTCTCCGGTCAGTGGATGAATTTTTTGGGGCCTTGGGTCTCATATATGATGACCCTGACCGAGTCGCTCTGGCTGAATCAAAATTACGGAGACTCCTACAGGGAGAGCAGCCAGTAGAGGAGTATTGGTCAGAGTTCCGTAGGTGGGCTACGGATACCCAGTGGAACGACCCGGCTCTCAGGAGTCAGTTCTGCTCCGGGTTATCCGAAAGGATTAAGGATGCGCATGCGCTGTATGAGACTCCCTTTTCCCTTGATGCGGTGATGTCCCTTTCTATCAGAATAGATAGACGTCTTAGGGACAGATTGAAAAATCCGGAGCAATTGGTAACCCCTCTCAAGCAGCAGTTAGTCTGTACGGACTTAGACGAGCCTATGCAGCTAGGAGGAACTACTCGTCAGGTCCGTCCTCCTGAGGCTCGCCGTAGGCGTGGGGTTTGTTTTTTCTGTGGGGAGAGGGATAATTTTATTAATGTCTGTCCTTCCTTCCTCAAAAACAAAAGACCGTCGGAAAACTACTAACCCCAGGCTGTGTGGAGGATGTCAGCCGGGGGGTATACGTTTCCTCCATACGAACATCGCAATTTGTGTTGCCAGCGGTTGTTGTTTTTGGCGTTAAAACGGAGACTATTTCTTTTTTTCTAGACAGTGGAGCAGGAGTAAATTTGATAGATGCCCATTTTGCCCACACTATGGGTATGTCTCTCTGTACGCTACAGAGACCTATTCCCATATTCGCTATTGATTCTGCTCCTCTGTCTCAGAGAAACCTCACTCACATTGTCCATAACTTACAACTTCGGGTAGGGGACCACCATAACGAGTTGCTTTCATGTTATGTTCTGGAGGGGCTTCCCACTCCGGTGGTGTTGGGTCTTCCCTGGTTGGTAGCGCACAATCCAGTGGTGGATTGGCAGGCCAGGGAGATATTGGAGTGGAGTGAGCAGTGCAGAGAAAATTGCTTAAATAGCAATTGCTTAGTCGCCTCCATAGCTACCCTACCCACATTTGTTTCGGACTTTGAGGATGTTTTTTCTGAAAAGGGTTGTCAGAAGTTACCACCTCACAGTCCTTTTGATTGCCCGGTTAACCTGATTCCCGGTGCAAAATTACCCAAGACCAGGTTATATAATCTTTCGGGTCCAGAGAGACAAGCCATGAAAGATTATATCTCCGAGAGCTTGGCTAAGGGACACATCAGACCCTCTTCTTCACCCGTGGCTGCAGGGTTTTTCTTCGTTAAAAAGAAAGATGGGGGCCTGCGTCCTTGCCTAGATTTTCGCGAATTAAACCGGATAACCATCCGAGACCCATACCCTCTTCCTCTCATTCCTGACCTGTTTAATCAGATTGCGGGTGCTAGGTGGTTCTCCAAACTTGATCTTAGGGGGGCCTACAATCTGATTCGTATCAAGGAAGGGGATGAGTGGAAGACAGCTTTTAACACCCCTGAGGGGCATTATGAAAATCTAGTCATGCCTTTCGGTCTGACCAATGCTCCTGCTGTCTTCCAACATTTCGTTAATGACATTTTTAGTCATCTTATCGGCAGGTTTGTGGTGATATACCTAGATGATATTTTAATTTATTCGTTGGATCTGAAAACACATGAGGTGCATGTCAGACAGGTACTGCAGGTCCTACGGACGAATAAATTATATGCTAAAATTGAAAAGTGTGTTTTCGCCGTTCAGGAAATACAGTTCCTAGGGTATTTATTATCTGCTTCAGGTTTCCGTATGGATCCTGGGAAGGTCCAGGCAATTTTAGATTGGGATCTTCCTGAGAACCTCAAAGCACTGCAACGGTTCTTGGGCTTCGCAAATTTCTATAGAAAATTCATTAAAAATTATTCGGTGATTGTAAAACCCCTTACTGACATGACTAGGAAGGGGACTGATTTTTCGAAATGGTCTGACGCCGCTAAAATAGCTTTTTCCTCTCTAAAAGAAAGGTTTACCTCGGCACCTGTACTAATCCAACTGGATGTCTCCCAGCCTTTTATTGTTGAAGTAGATGCGTCAGAGGTGAGAGTGGGGGCTGTGCTGTCTCAGGGTCCGTCTCCTGGCAAATGGCGTCCTTGTGCTTTCTTTTCTAAAAAACTATCTGCAGCAGAGAAGAACTATGATATTGGCAATAGGGAACTATTAGCTATTAAACTAGCGTTCGAAGAATGGCGTCACTTTTTAGAGGGGGCAATCCACCCCGTCACTGTGATTACGGACCACAAAAACCTTCTGTACCTCGAATTAGCTAAACGTCTCACCCCTAGACAAGCTAGGTGGTCGCTATTTTTTACCAGGTTTAACTTTGTTATTACCTATCGTCCTGGGGCAAAAAATACCATGGCAGATGCATTATCGCGTTGTTTCCCTGGAGGGGGTAATGTGAGTGATCCGGTACCCATTCTACAAAGAGGAGTGGTTGTATCTGCGGTACACTCTGTTCTGGAGGGGAAGGTGTTAGAGGCCCAGGGGGACGCCCCGGTCTCTTGCCCCTCAGAGAAATTGTTTGTACCGTTGAACCTGCGTCTCGAATTATTAAAGGAACATCATAATTCGGCACTTGCTGGGCACCCGGGTAGTAAAGCAACCTTGGAGCTATTGTCTCGTCGTTTTTGGTGGCCAAGGTTGCGTCAGGATGTAATGGATTTTGTGTCTTCTTGTTCTACTTGTGCGCGCGCGAAAGTCTCTCATACACATCCTGCAGGGTCTTTATTGCCACTTGTCATTCCCAATAGGCCATGGACACATCTGTCAATGGATTTTATCACTGACTTACCTTTGTCTGCGGGTAAAACAGTTATCTTGGTAGTAGTAGACAGGTTTAGCAAGATGGTACACTTCATTGCGTTACCCGCACTACCTAATGCTAAGACTCTTGCTCAGGTATTCATCAGTGAAATCGTGAAGCTTCACGGGGTCCCTTCCGATGTTGTTTCGGATCGGGGAACCCAGTTTATTTCTAAATTTTGGAAAGCTTTTTGTTCCCGTTTGGGGGTACACTTGTCCTTTTCCTCAGCTTTCCATCCTCAGTCGAATGGACAGACTGAGCGTACCAACCAAAACCCTGAGACATATCTAAGATGTTTTTTGTCCGAAAACCAAGAGGTGTGGTCATCATATTTACCGTTAGCCGAGTTTGCCATAAATAATCGCCGTCAGGAATCTACTGGCAAGTCACCATTTCTTGGTGCATATGGTTTTCATCCCCAATTCTGTACTTTCAAAGAGGGGGAGTCTTCTGGGGTTCCCGAAGAGGAACGGTTTTCGTCGTCTCTTTCATCTGTATGGCAGAAAGTGCAAGCTAATTTGAAAAATATGGGAGGTAAATATAAATGCATGGCTGATAAAAAATGGTCGCCAGGTCCGGACCTAGGAGTGAATGACTATGTGTGGTTATCTACTAGGAATATTAAATTAAAGGTTCCCTCTTGGAAACTGGGTCCTAGGTTTATTGGTCCTTACAAAATAGTAGCCATCATTAACCCCATGGCTTTTCGCCTGGAGCTACCTCAGACTTTTAAAATTCATAACGTCTTCCATAAATCGTTACTCAAAAAATATGTTCCACCTCTAGAACCATCACCGCTGCCACCCCCTCCTGTTATTGTGGATGGTAATCTAGAGTTTCAAATATCCAAAATTGTTGATTCTCGTCGGGTCCGCCGTTCTCTTCAATATCTGGTGCATTGCAGGGGTTACGGTCCCGAGGAAAGAATGTGGGTTCCAGCGTCTGAGGTAAACGCCGACAGGTTAGTTCGGGTTTTTCATGCCTCTCATCCTGAGAGACCTAGTCCTGAGTGTCCGGAGGCCCCTCGTGGAAGGGGGGGTACTGTCACGAGGGTGTCAAGAGCCACGTCTGACTCCGTTATACCCGGGGTCAGGAAGTCGCAGCGGGTGGCTGCGCGTTCGATGTACAAAGACAGTGCTGTTTATTAATGGTAGCTTTCTGGGTTTGCCTTGCAATCCTTTTTGGCTCACTCAGGGATCTGTAGCTTCTCCTCCTCAGCTGTTTCTTGTCCAGCAATCCCAACCTCCTTATATTTCCATCTCCCACTTCTCTGGTTGCCAGATATAGAGCTTCCTGCCTGGACTTCTATACTGACCCACTGGAGCTGTGTAACTGTGTTCCCTGGTTGTTGTTCCAGAACGTTACCCTCCGGATCCCTGTTGGGCCTTCGTGGTCTGCTGTTGTCGCCCACCTGGGATTATATGTTTGTCTGTATTGTCTGTCCTCTCCTTGGTGTTTTCCTCTTAGTGTCAGTGGTGCGGACTAGTGATCCCACCGCCCCGTTCACTACTCAGGGCTCATCTTAGGGAAAGCCAGGGTTTAGGCACGTGATCGGCGTACGGGTGAGGAACCCGTCTAGGGACGTCAGGGCAGTCAGGTGCCAGCCGCAAGGTGAGTCAGGGGTCACCACCTTTCCCTCTCCCTTGGACAGGGCCTTTCCATTTCCCTCCCTTTGCGTGACGCCGGTCATTACACATATTTAACACAGAAGTCATCTGGAGAAGAGGGGAGTCAGGGGGGATACAGAGGAAGAGACGTTGGGAAGCAAGACAAACGACATAGCCCTATCAACGCTATCTCTGATCCTAAATAGTTAAAACATATGTGGGGTCGAGGTCTATGGCCGGAACAGAGAGCTGTAGGAATAGCACTTCTCCCTTGAAGCCCTCTTATGTCTCCCCCCCCCCACACTATGTAATGGATGGAGGTCCTTGTGAAGGGTCACATCGCCACAGATGATATTGGACTGCATAAATAGTAGTACCAGAAGCTTAACAGAAAGGTTGCATTACTAACTTTAATGGTGCTAACTTACTAACTGTTGCTGTGCTATTACCTGTTAACGGGACTATTGAAAGACTCCATTGCATTAACTGCTAAGTTAACTTAATTGCTACTTATTTACCAACTGGAAACGGTAATACCAGATGACTAACAGTGCAATTTTATTACCAACTTTAAGGGAGTTCATTTATTAATTGCTGTTGTGCTACTACTTGCTAACGGAATTATTGAAGGACTCCATCGTATTAATAGCAAACCAATCTGTTACAGAGTTAATTCACTAATTGATGTGTGAGAATACTGGATAACGGTGGTACCTGGTGACCAACAGAAAGACTTTACCATACTAATTGCAAACTAACTGAATTGACTAATTACTGTACTATATTATCTGGCATTACCTGAAAAGAATAATTGAAAGTCCTTAACTGTGTTAACTGCAAACTAACCGGGACTGTGGAGACTGGCTTAACCGCATAATATCAGTTTTTTATTTTTGGGGGGTGGACGCTAGCCCGGGTATATTGTGGGCTGCGATCGGCTGTTGGGCCCCCTTGTGGTTGACTGCCCATATATTGAATTACTTGCCTATTAACTAGGTCAGTAAGTACAAAATATGGCGGCTGGTGGGCTGCCTGCCACATACGGGGTCGGCAGAGGGTTTGCATAACCTGTAATAAGTTACTGAATAATAACCACTATAGGTCTTGCTGTTAAAGGGAGTCTGTCACCTACATATCATGTTTTAAACTGATGATATATCTCTGTGGGAGGCAGATCCATAACACTGATGGTACCCATGTTTAGTTTTTCAGAGCCTCCAAAGTACCTAAAATGAAGTTTTAAAAATATGCAAATTACCTATCGCAAGTGCCCAGGGGTGGAGAGTGTGCTGCAAGTGCCTAGTGCTCCCCGCCTTACTTGCTCCTGACTCCTCCCCTCTGTATTTATCCCCTGCCTTAAGTGCAATATCGTAAATTTTTAATAGGATGTCGATTTTAAAGGGTGGCGGTATATATACACTTGCTATTAACCACGCCCTACCTTCCAGTATACAATCCAACAGGACATAACAGCTCTCCCTATCTATAGTTACTTTCACTATTTTTATATCTATGTCCCGATGTATTAATATACTTACTCCTCTCGCGTATGCTGAATATACTGAGTGGAAAGAATGTTGCATCCATGGGTCTACCTATCCCATCCATCGTCTCATTCGGGGATAAATCACTGTTGGTGGTTGGGGATTTCAATAATGTTATGGATGCAAGATTAGATAGATGTAAATTGGGGAATATTCAGGGGCCCTGCACGGGATCTAAATTTAAAAATATTACTAAAGAGATGGAATGGATTGACATTTGGAGGGTTATGCACCCTAATTTATGGAAATATTCATGCTTTTCAAAGACTCACAGGAGCTTATCACGGATCGATTTAGTTTTTACAAATGAGAAAGGCTCACTAGAAATTGTTGGGGTGAAATATGGGCAACGGGAAGTTTCGGATCACAATCCAATTAATATAAATATAAAAACACAAAAAAAAAAGAAAAGAGGGATGAATATAAATATAGGATGGATAAATATGATGAATATACACAGTAAGATCTTGCGAGAGATAATAGAGTTCTTTGAGATGAACGACGGATCAACGACAGTCAATATGATATGGGAGGCTGCCAAGGCCTTTATTAGAGGGATTATTACAAAATACACAGTAATATACAAGAAAGGAATAAGAGAGAAAATAACAAAGATGGAAAGCGAGGCAGAAAAAAATGAAAAAAACTATATTGCAAACCCTACAGAACTACATTGTTTGGGCAGAGAAGGCCTCTAAATTAAAGGATGAATTGCTCTTATTGGCAGAACAACAAAAATAAAATCACGTAAGGGATAACTACATATATGCACAACCTCCTGGGAAAAAATTTGCGGCCTTGGCAGCGACCCAAACAAAAAAGAATAAGTATATCCACTGTATAGTGGATGAAATGGGACATAAAAATATGGAACAAACAGCCAAGATAGAGTTACTCGGATATATGCAGTAGTAAGATAAATAAAAACTCAGAGCAAATACAACTGTTTTTGGATTAAATTACTACAGTCCTGATCAAAAGTTTAAGACCACTTGAAAAATGCCAAAAAATCATATTTTACATTGTTGGATCTTAACAAGGTTCCAAGTAGAGCTTCAACAAGCAACAAGAAGAAATGAGAGTGAGACAAAACATTTTTTGAGCATTCAATTAATTGAAAATAACGATTAAACTGAAACAGGCTGTTTTTCAGCTGATCCAAATTTTAGGACCACATGCCTTTAAAAGGCCAAATCTGTGCAAAGATGTGGATTAATTGTCATTTTCTGTCAGGTAGTCACACGTTGTGGTGGCAAAGGCAAAAAAACTCTCCCTTTTTGAACGTGGTCGGGTTGTTGAACTGCATAAGCAGGGTCTCTCACAGCGCGCCATCGCTGCTGAGGTGGGACGCAGTAAGACAGTCATTTGGAATTTCTTAAATGATCCTGAGGGTTATGGAACAAAAAAGTCAAGTGGAAGAACCAAAAAAAATTAATCAGCACTGAGCCGGAGGATCCAATTGGCTGTCCGTCAAGACACTGGACGATCCTCGACCCAAATTAAGGCCCTTACTGGTGCTGACTGCAGCCCCATAACCATCAGACGGCATCTGAGACTGAAGGGCTTCAAAAACAAAAAACGTCTTCAAAGACCTCGTCTCCTTGAACGCCACAGAACTGCTCGTTTGGACTTTGCAAGAGAGCACCATACATGGGACATTCAAAGGTGGAAGAAAGTTTTAATCTCTAATGAGAATTTTTTTTACCTTGATGGTCCTGATGGTTTCCAATGTTACTGGCATGACAAGCAAATCCCACCTGAGATGTTTTCTACGCGCCACAGTGGAGGGGGCGTTATAATGGTCTGGGGTGCTTTTTCCTTCAGTGGAACAATGGAGCTTCAGGAAGTGCAGGGGCGTGAAACGGCCACTGGCTATGTCCAGATGTTACAGAGAGCATTCCGACTGGGTTTTTCAACAGGACAACACTACAGTACACAATGCCCGCAGGACAAGGGACTTCTTCCAGGAGAATAACATCACTCTTTTGGCCCATCCTGCATGTTCCCCTGATCTAAATCCAATTGAGAACCTTTGGGGATGGATGGCAAAGGAAGTTTACAAAAATGGACAACAGTTTCAGACACTAGATGGCCTTCGCGCGGCCGTCTTCACCACTTGGAGAAATGTTCCCACTCACCTCATGGAAACGCTTGCATCAAGCATGTTGAAACAAATTTTTGAAGTGTTAAACAATAATGGCGGAGCTACTCATTACTGAGTTCATGTTTGGAAGTTGGATTTCTGTTTTAGGGGGTTTAGTTTTTTTTTGGAGGTGTAGTCCTAAACTTTTGATCAGCTGAAAAACAGTTTGTTTCTGTTTATTTGTTGTTTTCATTAAATTAAATGCTCAAATAATGTTTTGTCTCACTCCCATTTATTCTTGTTGCATGTTGAAGCTGTACTTGGAACCTTGTTAAGATCCAGCCATGCTAAATATAATTTTTTGGCATTTTTAAAGTGGTCTTAAACTTTTGATCAGGACTGTATCTTGAGGTTAACAACAGATCAATGTAAGTCCCTGGAAGCTCCCTTAACCCCTTTAGAAGTGAAGGAGATGTTAAATGGGATAACAAAGAACAAGGCCCCAGGAACAGATGGCATCCCGTTTGAGGTGTAAAATAAGTGTAATCAAGGCTTCTTGCATAGAATCTGGCAATTTCCCCACCTGCTTCGCTGACTCCCAGGTTCTAAGCAAATAATATTTCTTTATATTGAGCAATATAAAGAAATATTAATTCCGAAATTGCTTAGAACCTGGGAGTCAGCGAAGCAGGTGGGGAAATTGCCAGATTCTATGCGAGAAGCCTTGATTACACTTATTTTAAAGCCAGGTAAGGACCCAGTCTTGATGGATTCATACCGTCCTATTTCATTGATCACCACCGATAATAAAATATTAGCCAAGGTTTTGGCAAATAGACTTAGGAGTGTGATTTCGGCGCTTGTTCATGAGGACCAATAGGGATTCATGTTAGGGAAAACTACTACAGAGAATATCATGAGATACTTTGTGAACACCCAGTTTGAACCCACAAATTGCCGAGAACGGTTGATCGTAATTTTAGACGCCTCAAAGGCTTTTGACACAATAGAATGGCTCTTTTTGTTTAACACAATGAAGAAAATGGGATTTGGTGACCACTTTGTTACACGGGTAAAGCTATTGTATACTGAAATCTCCTCGAGGGTGATAGTAAATGGAGAACATTCGGGTAGCATACCAATTGGCAGAGGGGTTAGACAGGGATGTCCCCTCTCCCCCCTTGTATTTGCTATAGCTATTGAACCGCTTGCAGACATGATTACACAGGATCCAGGAATTGTGCGGTTTAGATATGGTACCCATGAGGAAAAAATCGCTTTATACGCGGATGACATCATGTTATTTGTGGGTTCACACGGATCACTTAATAGGATATTTCAAGTATTCGAGCAATTTGGCAAACATGCGGGACTCAGTATAAACTGGTCTAAATCGGCGTGCATCCCGATTGACCCTCTGAACAATTTCAGACCGGGACTGTTGGAAATTAAGAAGATTAATGAACCCGTCAAATACTTGGGAATTCAGATTACCCCGGATCCCAATGATTATGTTAGATTAAATGTGATCCCGAAAATCCAGGAAATTAAGAAGAAAATAGAGGTATGGAAAAGACTGTATATGTCGATGGCAGGACACATTTTACTGGTTAAGATGTGTGTATTACCTGCCTTGAATTATATTCTGTGGAATACACCAGTGATAATCCCTAAAAGATACTTTAAAATAATAGCCAGTTTACTAACTGATTTAATATGGCGAGGAAAAAAAACGAGGATAAAGGTAGAGATACTGAGTATTCAGGAGAAGGAGGGCGGACTATCCGTACCAGATTTGGAGCTTTATTTTAGTTCAGGGGTTATAAAAAATATGATAACATGGAGTAATACGCAAAGTTACAAGAATATAATAGCAGGGATACATAAAAGACTGGAGAAATGTAACATCTTTCAAGTTATGGAAACAGGTATTCTGGCCCAACAGTGATGTAAATATACAGTTGTGTTCAAAATTATTCAACCCCCACTGAAATTGAGTGTTTTGGCCAGTTTGACATTGATTTTAATCATTTCAGTCATCTTGTTTACAATTAAATCAAATAGGCACTTGTAAGTCAGACAAATATAACATAACATTTATAATGAAATAACCACAAATGTATTTTCTGTGCTCACATCATTATCAGTTTTATTCAACCCCCAAGTGAGATTCAATCTTAGTACTTAGTACAACATCCTTTTCCAGTTATAACAGCTTTTAAACGTGAAGCATAGCTTGACACAAGTGTCTTGCAGCGATCTACGGGTATCTTCGCCCATTCTTCATGGGCAAAAGCCTCCAGTTCAGTCACATTCTTAGGCTTGCGCGCTGCAACTGCTTTCTTTAAGTCCCACCAGAGGTTCTCAATCGGATTTAAGTCTGGTGACTGCGATGGCAACTTCAAAATGTTCTAGCCTTTAATCTGCAACCATGCTCTAGTGGACTTGGAGGTATGCTTGGGATCATTGTCCTGTTGAAAGGTCCAACGTCTCCCAAGCCTCAGGTTTGTGACGGACTGCATCACATTTTCATCCAATATCTCTTGGTACTAAAGAGAATTCATGGTACCTTGCACACGCTGAAGCTTCCCTGTACCTGTAGAAGCAAAACAGCCCCAAAGCATGATTGACCCCCCGCCATGCTTCACAGTAGGCAAGGTGTTCTTTTCTTCATAGGCCTTGTTCTTCCTCCTCCAAACATAGCGTTGATCCATGGGCCCAAACAGTTCTAATTTTGTTTCATCAGTCCACAGAAAACTTTTGTGGTTTGTCCACATGACTTTTGGCATACTGCAGTCGACTCTTCTTATTCTTTGGAGACAGCAAGGAGGTGCGCCTGGGAGTTCTGGCATGGAGGCCTTCATTAGGCAGTGTGTGCCTTATTGTCTGAGCTGAAACTTCAGTACCCACATCTGACAAATCTTTTTTCAGTTCCTCAGCAGTCACATGGGGACTTTTCTCCACTTTGCGCTTCAGATAGCGCACAGCAGTCAAAGTCAGCATCTTCTTTCTGCCACGACCAGGTAGCGTTTCAACAGTGCCCTTTGCCTTGAATTTGCGAATGATGCTTCCTATGGTGTCTCTTGGTATGTTTAACATCTTTGCAATCTTCTTATAGCCATTGCCCTTCCTGTGAAGAGAAATCACCTCTTCTCTTGTCTTCCTGGACCATTCTCTTGACTTCACCATGTTTGTAAACACACCAGTAAATATCTAGAAGGAGCTGAGTATGACAGTCCTTTTAAATCTGCCTAATTGGTGCTTATTATGCTTGATTGCTGCTCCTTGACATCCACAGGTGTTTTCAATACCTGATCGAAAACACTTGAATGAACCTCTGTTCTTAACAGTGGTAGTCTTTAAGGGGTTGAATAATTGTGTCAATGAAGAAATCACAAAAAAAAACATTTAATACTGTATTACAAAAAAAATTGATGTCATTTTAGTTGCATTTGGTTCTTTAAAAAGTCCTTGTAAGATTTCATTCTGAACACTATTACAAATGTACACTAAATTCCCTAAAACCCTTTACAGCATTGGGGGTTGAATAATTTTGAACACAACTGTATACCTTTGATTCTGTTGATGGCCAAGAGCTGGAAGACAGTAAAAGAATTATGGTCCCAAACTGGGTTCTATGTAGATACCATATTATGGGACAATATTGGCCTCACAGAATTAAAGCTAATTGAACAGAAGACCTGGTGGGAAAACGGTATATACAAATTAGATCAGGTATGGGAGGAGGGGGATATAATACCTTATGAAAAGTTAAAAAGGAAATACCAATTGAAAAATATAGGGTCGAGGTTCTATTATTTACAACTAAAACAGGCACTGTATAAGACGATGGGGAAAGGCACACAAATAACTACTTTACCACAGCCTTTGGATAATATTAATAAGTTAATACCCGGCAAGAAATTGATTTCAAGAATATACCAAAGGCTGTCGCATCAAAAGAATAACAGAAGAGCAGTTGATAACCTGATGCATAAATGGCAGGGTATTCTGGACCCTTTGCGGGAAGATTTTTGGGATTCAGCTATACAGGCAAAGACCAGGGTTTCAAGCAATTTCTCTTATAGAATAACCCAATTTAATATATTGTATTGTCTTTACTACTCTCCCAAGAAGTTAATGAAGTGCTATAGAACTAAAGTCTTTACTTGTCAAAAATGTAGAGAGATAGGAGTGGATGATATACATATATTATGGACATGTATAAAAATTCAAGACTATTGGGTGAAGAAAATTGAAAAAATAGAGGAATACCATCAGTTTATAGTGCCGAGACACTTTGATGAATGCATCTTAGGGGTGATGGATGATGTGGAAGTGCCCCAACATAGGGAGTTAGCAACTAAACTACTATTCCAAGCCAGGAAATGTATAGTTGGGCATTGGGGGGGGGGGGGGAGTGGTGTCCCCACAGTTAAAGAATGGGAGAACCGCACTAGGATATCTTTAGCCAGAGAGGAGTTCCATTTGATTGGGATTAAGAAAAAACACAGATTCGCCAGGTTATGGCAGAAATGGCTAAATAAAAACTGATGGTCGGCAGGGGGGAGGGGTGAAAGAGGAGAGCAATATTCTTTTTCCTTTTTTATTTATTTTTTTAAAAATTTTTTATTTCTTTTAGCAACTGGCATATCACGGGTGGGGGGTTGGGGAAATATTTATATGTAATGAACTAATATAATAATGTAAGAACAAGATGATTATTCAATAATTATGTAAAAACTGTAAAAATGCAATAAAGATTTATAAATAAAAAATAAAAAAAATAAAAAAAACACTGCAGCAGTGCTTACAATTGCCAGCTCACCGACCGTTGTGAGATGTGAGCGCGCGCTGGAACTCGACGTTCCACATGTTGGCCAGGCTTTGTGAGCAGCAGAAGGCAGTAGTGGAATACCAGCTGCAATATAGTTGTCACCTTTCCAGTCAGCTTCCCCTCTTCACAAGCGAGGAGTGGGCATAGATGTCTGACCTCTGTGAGGTTTTAAGAAACTTTAAGGAATCAACACAGATGGTGAGCGGCGATAACGCTATTATCAGCGTCACCATCCCACTTCTGTGTCTACTCAAACGTTCGCTGCTCACAATTAAGGCTTTCGCTTTGCATGTGGAAGAGGTGGTAATGGGGGAAGACATTACACAGGGTGATAGCCAGACCACCCTCAGTTCGTCTTCTCAGCGCAAATTGGATGATGATGAGGAGGAGGAGCGGAAGACGTTTGCCTCCGCTACAGAGGGTAGTACCCATGGAGTACCCATGGAAGTTTAATTCCATCTTCCCATCCACGCTGAACAGAAGAGGAGGAAGAGGATGAGGAGATTGAAAGTCATCCTCCTGATGATGACAGCGAAAGTCTTGCCTGTTGGGACTCTGGCACACATGGCTGACTTTATGGTAGGCTGCCATTTCCGTGTTCCGCGCGTTTTATGCAATTTGGACAACACCGATTACTGGTTGTTCACCCTTCTTCACCCCCGCTACAAAGAGATCTCTCATTCCTGTGGTGGAGAGGACGAGCAAAATGGTGCAATACCAGAAGGTCCTTGTGGAAAAATTGCTCCAAAAATTTTCAGCTGACAACGCTGGCAGAAGAGTACGTAATTCCTTGGGCAACCGAGAAGGGGAGACGAGGGGAACATATAGCAGTTCCAACAGAGGCAGGGCAAAACTCTCCAAAGCCTGGGACAGTTTCATGACACTCCGCCAGCACCCTCACCATGATGCGCGGTCTATGTCACAACGAGGGAAACATTTTGGAAGATGGTGAAGGAGTACGTGTCAGTGTCCTCAATGATCCCTCTGTGCCTTACAACTACTGGGTGTCCAAGCTGGACACGTGGCACGAACTGGCGCTCTACGCCTTAGAGATGCTGGCCTAATCTGCCGCCAGCGTTTTGTCAGAGCGGGTATTTAGTGCTGCTGGGGGCATAATAACTGATAAGCGCATCCGCCTGTCAACTGAAAATGCTGACAGGTTGACTCTTATAAAAATGAACAAGGCCTGGATTACCCCAGACTTCTCTACTCCACCAGAAGAAATCGGCTGAACATAAAGGCACTTTAAATGTGTTTTTTATAATGTACTGAATACACTGTAATCCCATGCACCCCTTCCACCATAAAAAAGGGTATATGGTTCAATATTCCTTTTCTCGTCCTCCTCCTCTTCCATCATATCAACATGCTTATTAGTCTGCCGCTCCTAATGTTTTAAACAATTACTAGTTTTGTATATCTCCGAGAAGTGATTTATAAAAGCTCCCCTTATTTTTCCTGGCTTTCAGTAACTGTGCCATCAAATAACCGAATACAGCCTATTTCTCTTTTTTTTTTTTATCTTGATTAACTATCACCTTAGCCAATAGTTGTTTTTGTCCCCTGAAAAAGAGCCTCTGCTGGGCCTTGTCCAGGAGAAAATCGGAATACTCCTGACTTGCATTTTGCATCACCCTCCTTTTTTCCTCAGTTTTTTTTCTTAGAGAACTGGTTTATCCCGTATAACGCAGCAGCTTTTAAGGCTCTCTCATTCCTCCCATACCCCCTTTTTAGATTGGAGATATTGCTAACCGAAGTCGTTTGGGCGGCGTAGCGTATAGCCGTATTATTGAACACAAAAAAAAACAAAAAACATTTATACGACTTTAACAATTACGATAATGACGTTTGCCTGGCCGCTAGTGTTTACGCTATTTTGGAGGGGGCCGCTTTGAGCGACGCCGTGTTGTTAGCGAAAGCCCAACAACTGCATCGCGATTTACAAATACCCGAAGGGCGTTTGGTATCTTTTAGTGAAATTGTTGAGTTTGAAAAATGTTTAAACATAACAATTAAAGTTTTGTATCACAATAGGGGCCAGCGGCATTATTATCATACAGGCAATACCGCTAAAGAAAAGACGGTTTATATAATGCATCATGAAATCATTATTACGGCATGAAAAATCTTAAAGCTTTTATCGGAGCCAAATATTTATGCGTCCGGTGCTGCTCTGTATACAACAATAAACACCAACACGGCTGTATACAGTTTTGCAAAGCGTGTCAGCGGTCGGATTGAGTTCAAAATTACATAGGCGTCGGCCCGGATGAGCGGTATTACGGCTGCGATTACATGATGCCCAGCGAGAAAGAATTCATGGTGTGGTACAAAGAACATAAAAATGACACCTTTCATTTTCAGGAAGAGCTAAGAGCTTACTGTAAGCAGGGTGTTGAGAATCGTTTCTGGGTCTTGTGAATGTTACAGGGGCCCGATTACGGCCATGACTGAAAAAAAAGTGACGCAATACTTTAAACTTGAAAAGAAATACAGAACAGTCACTAAATGTATCGACCCATTTCAACTTATCATGTTGGCGTCAGTATGAGGTCTTCAGGAGGGCTTTTGAATGTTACAGGGACACGATTATGGCCGTGACTGAAAAAAAGTGACGCAATACTTTAAACGTGAAAAGAAATACAGAACAGTCGCTAAATGTATCGACCCAGGTGTCATTTTTATGTTCTTCGTACCACACCATGAATTCTTTTTTCTTGACGGGCATCATGTAATCGCAGGCGTAATACCACGCATCCGGGCCGACGCCTATGTAATTTTTATTTTCTTCCGTATTGAAAAAATGCGGGAAGTGACCCTTGGCGCCTGAAAAGCCCATAGCTTCGGGCATCTTACTGAGCGTCATCGGTATGAAAATCAACGAATCTATGAATCAAATTTTTAAATCAGTCAGGGTAACGCACATTAACCGTCCACCTTGGTTTATAATGTCAATTTTAAATTTTTCGTTGATCTGCTCCTGTATAACAAAATAAGCGTCGTAACGACCCGCATTATGCGCTATGAACGTGTAGCCGGAAAACTTTCCGTCGATAAAAAAGCGTACAAAATCGCGCATACAGGATTTACCGCTAAATTACCAGGAATTAGGGCCGTATAACGTAGTCGCGGAAATGTAATTGGGTATATGTGTGCCTGTTTCTTGCATGCACTCAAAGTCGTAAAAGATGTACTTGTCAGTCGCTTGTTTGGGGTTGTAAGGCTGCATGTAACAGACGTGGTCGTCAAATTTGCCAACCAGCCCGCCGCAGACGCTGCATTTTAAACCGCCACACTTGTGCTCAGTGCCCCAGTCTATATATCTGTAACAAAAACCGCAAAAAAAAAATTCTTACAAAAAGCGTTATCACTAAGTGATGGTTTCTATGCGTTTCAAAGCACGTCCCTGAACGACAAAGCACCATGCATATCGGGCACCGAACATTATCGTCCCATGCTAAAATGACGGGTATTGCCGAGATATTGCGAAAACAGTACTACATGCCGAAAGCTGTCGGCTCTTATGGCGTAGAGCCCTTATTCAGAGAAGTACGAAAATTTGTTCGCATATCTAACCACGAGAATCTTTTTCTGGGGAACATACCGAGAACAGTAATACTAACGTTTGTGGACAATGCGTCATTTTCAGGTCATTACCAAAGAAATTCTTGTGCTTCAACCGTTATAATGTGAATTATGTGGCCTTATATTTGGACGGGGGCAACAGATACCCGCAAAACCGTTTCATTCTAATTTCCAAGACGAATCAGCAGTTCGAGAATATATGCCGCTAGTGCATATTTCTAGAAAGCATAAGGCTGACAGCGCTTTATCTGCGGACCGGTCCGAATTTTTGAACGGCTACACTTTGTTCGCTTTTTCATTTATTGCCGGATCAAGAACCCGGCGGTCATTTCTCACTAGTAAAAAGCGGAAATCTCAGAGCTGAATTGTAAACACTATTAACATGATTGTGTATTCAGTTCATGAAAACATTATTTAAATAAATAATAGAAGGGAAGTTTTATATGCTTCCCAATAAAAATGGATGATTATGAAATGACACGTGTTATTAAAACCAACTTTCACGCACGTTGCATATTTAAAGGTGGACTTCCGTGCAATTTATTACCTAAAAATAAAATCATCGCTTATCATTTGATAAGGAATTATAAAGTGATATAAAAAGCTTATCATTTGATATAAAATTTATATTAAACCATATAAAATGATAGGAGAATCATATCAAAGTGGGAGGCATTTAGGCGTGGTTTGGGGTGGCAAGTGGAGAAAAATGGGCGGATCTGGGCGGGGTTAGGGAGTTTCTAAGAGGGGTTATGGTGTGAAAAGGGGGCGGGGCACCTGTCACTTTGAGTTTGACGAGACATATCCCACTATACTACTAATGTGAAATCAGACAACTCAATAAGAACCAGTTAGGAGACTCCTCTGATTTACTTTCGCAAAATCCTATGTAAAATAAAAAATGACATAATACATTCTGGCTCAATTCCATCCCGCCCAAACACATCTGGTATAATAAATGGAAATGTCATTCAATCACATTGTTTTTGACTTGGCACATAAAAGCACAAATGCATTGAGCAACCAATTTATAGCTTATAGACATCTCCAACCGTGAGGTATACCTCTCTAGGGTAAGGCCAAATGTTCTGGAGGTGCTGTAGATGGGTGCATAATGAACACTCTCTGTATGTGGCTGGCCAGATAATTTACCTTTATGATTTATTTATGGTATTTTATTCACTTATACAATGCTTTACAGATATCATTACTTGCTGTCCCTAATGGAGCTCACAATCTATATTATCTATCAGTTCATCTTTGGGGAGTGGAAGGAAACCCACTTAAACATGTGGAAAACATACAAACTCCATGCAAATGATGTGATGTCCTTGGTTAGATCCGAACCCAGGACCCTAGCACTGCAAGGCACCAGTGCTAACCACTGAGCCACCATGCTGCCATGTTCAGTCAAGGTCTCAATATGTATGTGCAATGGGCCGCCCCCCAGGGCCAAACGAGCCCCAGTGTTTAGGAATGCTGAGTGGTATGTTGTGGCCCTGATAGTTTGTGTCACGGTGCTCCTACCTGGATACTGTTGCTCCCCAGTGTTAGGCTCCGCAGCAACAAAGGAGTTGTAGTTGGAGGAATAAGTAGAGTCCAGACTTTTTACTTGAATAACCTTGAAATAGACTTGTGTCATCCCAATAATTCTTGATCTTTCTCTTGGCTCCAGCAGGCTAATGGTAAACTGGCAGAAGAACTTGAATATATTGCTTTCTCTTTCTCTGCTGTGCTAATCTGGTTCCTATCTGCTTCAGTTACTGTTTCTTGTAAGAGTGAGGTATCCTGTCACCCATTTTGCTGAGTAGGGGGTCTTTTATAGATCAGGAATGTGCTGCATTCTGAGCTACTTTCCCAAAGCTCATGCAACGAAGGGAAATGCTCCCTCGCCACACTGCTTCACTCTCTTGCTCCAACTTTCCACTTCACTTCTCCATTCTCAACTCCACTCTATCTTCCTCCAACCTTTCACTTGGTAGGAAACAGGTCTAGCCCACTTCTGCCCTAAAGGGGGTAAATGGAATGGTAAGTTCCATTCCATCTAAAGGTACTGCTTTTCATATTAAATATATTAGATATTCATTTTAGCCTACATATAATTCAAATTTTAATCTATATTGCATAAAGAAAGCAAAAGCAATTCTGACAGTGGGGAATATACACTCACCTAAAGAATTATTAGGAACACCTGTTCTATTTCTCATTAATGCAATTATCTAGTCAACCAATCACATGGCAGTTGCTTCAATGCATTTAGGGGTGTGGTCCTGGTCAAGACAATCTCCTGAACTCCAAACTGAATGTCAGAATGGGAAAGAAAGGTGATTTAAGCAATTTTGAGCGTGGCATGGTTGTTGGTGCCAGACGGGCCGGTCTGAGTATTTCACAATCTTCTCAGTCACTGGGATTTTCTCGCACAACCATTTCTAGGGTTTACAAAGAATGGTGTGAACAGGGAAAAACATCCAGTATGAGGCAGTCCTGTGGGCAAAAAATGCCTTGTGGATGCTAGAGGTCAGAGGAGAATGGGCCGACTGATTCAAGCTGATAGAAGAGCAACGTTGACTGAAATAACCACTCGTTACAACCTAGGTATGCAGCAAAGCATTTGTGAAGCCACAACACGCACAACCTTGAGGCGGATGGACTACAACAGCAGAAGACCCCACCGGGTACCACTCATCTCCACTACAAATAGGAAAAAGAGGCTACAATTTGCACAAGCTCACCAAAATTGGACTGTTAAAGACTGGAAAAATGTTGCCTGGTCTGATGAGCCTCGATTTCTGTTGAGACATTCAAATGGTAGAGTCCGAATTTGGCGTAAACAGAATGAGAACATGTATCCATCCTCTGATGGCTACTTCCAGCAGGATAATGCACCATGTCACAAAGCTCGAATCATTTCAAATTGGTTTCTTGAACATGACAATGAGTTCACTGTACTAAAATGGCCCCCACAGTCACCAGATCTCAACCCAATAGAGCATCTTTGGGATGTGGTGGAACGGGAGCTTCGTGCCCTGGATGTGCATCCCTCAAATCTCTATCAACTGCAAGATGCTATCCTATCAATATGGGCCAACATTTCTAAAGAATGCTATCAGCACCTTGTTGAATCAATGCCACGTAGAATTAAGGCAGTTCTGAAGGCAAAAGGGGGTCCAACACCGTATTAGTATGGTGTTCCTAATTATTCTTTAGGTGAGTGTATATTAATATTATGTGTAAAATGAGGTTTTCAACTGGTTCTTTAACTTTATGAAGTTATTTAGTGATGTCTGTACCTGGACACATTTCTGCAGTATGAGGTAACTGTATATGCACACTGACCTTTAGGTGGGGCTAGGAGGGGCCAGGAGAGTAGAAAACATTTAGTTTTGGAAAAGAGAGCTCGGCTCTATTGAAGACATTTTCCAAGTAAGATGCCTTGCTACCTTCTCCTCTCTTTGTATCATATGTGCGCCAGCCGAGTACCATGTTGGGCACAGGTCGATAGTGCCCACCAATCTGTTTCGACTCTTGGTCGTGTTAAGTACATTTTTTCCCAAACTAGTTATAGCAGTTGTAGAGCTGGGGGAGTTGAGCAGATTGATACTGTATATAGTTTTGCAGGAAAATGTTCAATATAATTTCTATTTCCTTCCTTAATCCTCTGCTCTTTCTAGGCCTTCTCCAGTGGGCAGTCCTACTCATTGACTGACAGACATCCATGTAGGAATGTGCATAGAGAGATACAGTAGCTGTTAAGCAACATCAGGACTATCCACTGGACTCCTAAGTATGAGAAGAGCAGAGATTTAAATAAATAAAACACAAGTTATACTAAATCTTTTCCCACAAATCTACAGTATACTGTATATCACTCTGTCTGGCTGTACCTGCTTTATAATATGCTGCCTGCATATCAGATGTCATGTGCAACGTGACAGATTCCCTTTAAATTCAGATAGCATCAAACTATAGCAGACCGGCAATACTTCTGCAAATCTATCATAGTGGTGCAAGTTATGCAATAAAAATGGCACATCTTGCTGGACATGTCAGATGCTGCATTGGCCTAAGGCCATCTTATGGCTGGCATACTGTAAGTCAATATTTTGCACCAATAATTTGCCTTTCCCATTTATAGACATTTTTGGAAACTTTTTATTGAGCAATACAAGGTGTCTTAAATGCATAATAATTTTGGTCTGGTGCATGGCATACTTAGTAAATCTTAGTAAATCCGCTTAGTTTTTTTCAGTTGTTCACCATTCACTATTAATAGATTAGCATTATACAAAGAAGAGAGGAGGACTTACTATGAATATTAATGGCAGTGACTACAAAAAATACATTGAGGTGTATGTTTTTTTTTTTTTTTTATCTTAAATCAAGATATTAGTACACAAATCAGTATTAAACACAATAGCATAAAATAGTGTATCAATTACAAAACATCATTATGAACGAATTATGTACGTCAACTTAAGTTCGCATCTAAGATAATAGAAAATCTGAATATATATCCCACCCCACCCTCCCCATTGGCTGTCGACCATGCCGTATTAAAATTTGAATGTCATACATTGAGGTGTATGTTTAAAGATTCCTGTAAGGGCAGTACCAAAAAGCACTAAATCAGCCTATCTATAGAGAAGTATGAAAAAATGGCACAAATTGTCATAAAATTTTATTATTTCATCATATGTTAAAAATAGTTCAGAAAAATAGCAAAAATATTATGATATAGTCCGACAGTTGAGAAGCAGGATGGCATCAGAGGATCACTATTATACCATACAGCTAAACATGTTAATATAAACACTGAAAGATATTGGTAACCTGGTAATCTCCCCTACTGGGCAGATGTCTGGTAGACGTGCAGTTAGTCGGCCAACCACCATGGATGCAGGCATGCACAGTTGCTTGTGCCCCCTTTGGATTATAGACCTTATAGCGACAGCGGTTGGCGAATAGACTGATCCCATGATCGCTGTCACTTTAACATTACTGGCTCAGTAGAAACAACAGGGTGTTACATAATTTGTGATATAATTTTAATTGATATTTAATATAAAGTATGTATTACACTACACAGTGACACAACTTATAGTGATACACAAGGGTGATGGGAGGTCTGTATGGGAACGTCAAGAACTATATTTGAAGTCTACCATATATGACAATGCATAAGCACATACATTAGTAAAGACACGCTTGTATCTCTGGAATAAATGACTGATAAGGACAGACAAGGGGGTTGTTGGGGGTTGTTTTAGAGATGAAGACACATGGAGCCTTGAGAAAAGGATTCCTGACCTTCAACAATTAAGTCTTCTCCTAAACTATTTCTGTAAGTAATCAACTCTTATGAAGACTGAAAATAAATCACATTATTTTTTATATACAGTACAGACCAAAAGTTTAGACACACCTTCTCATTCAAAGAGTTTTCTTTATTTTCATGACTATAAAGGCATCAAAACTATGAATTAACACATGTGGAATTATATACATAACAGACAAGTGTGAAACAACTGAAAATATGTCATATTCTAGGTTCTTCAAAGTAGCCACCTTTTGCTTTGATTACTGCTTTGCACACTCTTGGCATTCTCTTGATGAGCTTCAAGAGGTAGTCCCCTGAAATGGTCTTCCAACAGTCTTGAAGGAGTTCCCAGAGATGCTTAGCACTTGTTGGCCCTTTTGCCTTCACTCTGCGGTCCAGCTCACCCCAAACCATCTCGATTGGGTTCAGGTCCGGTGACTTTGGAGGCCAGGTCATCTGGCGCAGCACCCCATCACTCTCCTTCATGGTCAAATAGCCCTTACTTTCAAAGTTTTCCCAATTTTTCGGCTGACTGACTGACCTTCATTCCTTAAAGTAATGATGGCCACTCGTTTTTCTTTACTTAGCTGCTTTTTTCTTGCCATAATACAAATTCTTACAGTCTATTCAGTAGGACTATCAGCTGTGTATCCACCTGACTTCCCCTCAACGCCACTGATGGTCCCAACCCCATTTATAAGGCAAGAAATCCCACTTATTAAACCTGACAGGGCACACCTGTGAAGTGAAAACCATTTCAGGGGACTACCTCTTGAAGCTCATCAAGAGAATGCCAAGAGTGTGCAAAGCAGTAATCAAAGCAAAAGGTGGCTACTTTGAAGAACCTAGAATATGATATATTTTCAGTTGTTTCACACTTGTTTGTTATGTATATAATTCCACATGTGTTAATTCATAGTTTTGATGCCTTCAGTGTGAATCTACAATTTTCATAGTCATGAAAATAAAGAAAACTCTTTGAATGAGAAGGTGTGTCCAAACTTTTGGTCTGTACTGTAACTCTTGTTGAATCCTGGTGATGAGTCCTCCAGGTGCTCTGTCTTTACTACAAATAAACATGCACTAGATTTGGAAAGGATTACCAAATCAGGTTGATATATTTTTCATACATAAATATATTACACTTGGAGACATATTACAATTGGCGAGCTACCATACCGATATATAATAAAGCTTGAAGAGTGAACTCAAAAAGAATTATCAAGCTTTAATAAAACGGAGAATCTAAGAAAAAACTTCTGAAGGAGGACAAGTGCCAGACATACCAAGACGTGCTGATGACAGAAGCCCAGTCTTGAATCTACTGAGGTTGTGAGTATGGAAATAATACATTCTATTGCTGATAAGAGTACAATACAATTTATGTTTAAGCCTAGCGAAAAGTATGATTTTAAGAAGATATGGCTTGATTTATATGCAGAATGTGAAAAGGAAAACAAGAAAATAGACTACTGTAAGCATATTTTAGTCAGAAAAGAGACAGAGAAAATAAGGAATATTTTCCATATGGTAAAGGTCTTTCACGGACGATTTGAGAACTCAGCAGGATGAGTTGAAACATATATGTATAATCTCTGCTGAAGGTGACCATAACCTTATAGATGAGGAAGGGTCAGTACAACAAGAGAAGACATTGCGGATCTCTGCTGAAGGTGACCTTGTGTCAGTAGACAATGACAAGTCTATACACCAGCAGACATTGCATATTAAAGAGGCCAGCTTACAATTAACATTGCAGAAGTAATTAATGAAAATATGCAAAGAAATCCCCACAGATGATGCAAACCTTCATGTGTGCAGGAATTCTGAGATTTTTTAAAGCCACACAGACAGATTTGAATTAGCAAATGAACAAAGGAATAAATTATTTAGATTGTGGCTTCCTGTGAATTTCTCTAGGAGTCTAGCAATAAAACAGGTTGATGATAATGATTCAAAAGAATGGATTTTTCATAATGATGTACAAAGATTAAAAGAGCTGATTTGGTGCACTAGAATTGACAGCATGCCCACATATGAAATTCTAAAGGAATTAAAAAATTGGCAGAAAGGAATCCACATTTGGGTTTATGTCTATGTTTGAACGGAAATACAAAGGGGTTATTGAGAATGCCGAACCTTCACATATCATTCACATGTTTGTCAGAAAGTTCACATTTTTAGAGCCTTCTATATTAGTGTTGGCATCAGAGAAACAAACATTATTTCAGGCTGCAAAGTTTCTGGACATTCTGAGAAAAAATATGAAGCAGTCTCCATCACATACAAAGGCAGATGTAACAATAGACAAAATCCGGCCTAAAAATACTAAAATATCATATGCATTTAAAAGAAGCAAAGATAATCTTTATGAGGAATGCAGAAAATGACATGTAATGTTTAGACCCTATCATATGATAAAATCAGTCACACGCACAAATCCACAGACACCAATTGTCACTGAACAGATTTAAAACAGATATAAATAGACCAACTTCAGAGAAGAATCTACAGAGGGAAAAAGATCAGATTTCTAAGGCAGATACTAGTCTAAAGAACAAAGGTATAGACATTCAGAACCAGATGGGTTTTAAATGTGATTATCCTGTCATTATTGATGAAAAACTTAACAAAAAGCAGTCAATGGATTTAATAAATGTACTAAAAGATTTAGAAATGTCTAAATCAGTCACATTGAGCAGGATATTCCAGGATCTCATCAATAGAGAGGTAATGAGAATAGGTTTAAGTATTGACTAGAAATAAGTCTATTGAGGACAGACATATTGGTAATGGTTTTGGCCTGTATAAGGATAAGATTTCGTTTTACCATTAAAGTTAGCTAAATAAAAGTTCTGATTAATTATGAGACAATGTATGACATAATTATTATATGGTATACATAAGTATATACAGAGGGATGTGATACTTATTGTAAAATCAGCACATTGTAGGATAAACCATGTATTTAGATTATGGTTCCATCCTCTCTTTTCCATTTTTGTACGAGAACATGTAGAGTTTGAGCATGCCTGGTATAGGAGACAGAAGTAATAATTGTAAAAGTAACAGAATCCTATTCTCATGTGTCTTGAGTCTAGAGACAATTCTCTCTAAACCATAGGTGGTCAGAGAATAGAAGAATAAGATTTTTGTATACTATTCATACAGATAATATTGCTGGGAAATATGATAAAATCTGTTGTATTTAATATTTCTATTTTTATATTTTCTCCAGTAGAAATTTCTTAACAAGCAGCATTTGACCAAAAAGAGTAAAATCTTCCTTCCATAGCAATTTTCTCTACATTACCAAATAAGTTTCATAATTGCATGGAATGTCTAGTAATCAAACTATTAATCTATGTAACAATGTTTGACTAACAGAATAATACTAAATGTAAGATATTAAAAAGAAAAGCATGTTTCCTCTTGTGTGTAGCCATGGGGGAAAGCATAAAGCATGGTTTGTCTTTTGTTCAGCCATGGTGAAAAGCATGAGGTCAGTTGATTGATAGGAACACATAATGACATTTGTGTTGTCTAAGGCTCCATTCACACGTCCGTTGTGTGTTGCGGACCCGCAAATTGCGGATCCGCAACACACCCGCCCGTCACCCCTATAGAAATGCCTATTCTTGTCCGCAAGTACATGAAAACCACAACATCGGCTCCCTGCAAACTTATGCTGCAAATCAGTGAAGGCAGTGCCGCCGTATCTACCTTCTTATATTAAAGAATAGGACATGTTCTATATTTGGCGGAGCTGCGGACCTGAAGATCGGGGCCGCGCTCCGCAAATGCGGATGCTGACAGCACACTGTGTGCTGTCCGCATCCATTCCGTCCCCATAGAAAATGAATGGGTCCGCACCCGTTCCGCAAAATTGCGGAACGGATGCGGACCCATTTGCGGACTTGTGAATGGAGCCTTAGAATAGGTTAATGGTATGGAAAGACCAAAATTCTAAAAATTCTAAGATCTTAAGTTTATGCAAAATACCAAAGGATTGTTTATTTGTGGTCCACAAATGAAAGATTGTAAATCAGGTTTATAACAGAAATTTCTTTAATAATGCACATTACAAAATATACACTCCCCTAAAGAATTATTAGGAACACCATACTAATACGGTGTTGGACCCCCTTTTGCCTTCAGAACTGCCTTAATTCTACGTGGCATTGATTCAACAAGGTGCTGATAGCATTCTTTAGAAATATTGGCCCATATTGATAGGATAGCATCTTGCAGTTGATGGAGATTTGAGGGATGCACATCCAGGGCACGAAGCTCACGTTCCACCACATCCCAAAGATGCTCTATTGGGTTGAGATCTGGTGACTGTGGGGGAAATTTTAGTACATTGTCATGTTCAAGAAACCAATTTGAAATGTTTCGAGCTTTGTGACATGGTGCATTATCCTGCTGGAAGTAGCCATCAGAGGAGGTATACATGTTCTCATTCTGTTTACGCCAAATTCGGACTCTACCATTTGAATGTCTCAACAGAAATCGAGACTCATCAGGCCAGGCAACATTTTTCCAGTCTTCAACAGTCCAATTTTGGTGAGCTCGTGCAAATTGTAGCCTCTTTTTCCTATTTGTAGTGGAGATGAGTGGTACCCGGTGGGGTCTTCTGCTGTTGTAGCCCATCCGCCTCAAGGTTGTACGTGTTGTGGCTTCACAAATGCTTTGCTGCATACCTCGGTTGTAACAAGTGGTTATTTCAGTCAACGTTGCTCTTCTATCAGCTTGAATCAGTCGGCCCATTCTCCTCTGACCTCTAGCATCCACAAGGCATTTTTGCCCACAGGACTGCCGCATACTGGATGTTTTTCCCTTTTCACACCATTCTTTGTAAACCCTAGAAATGGTTGTGCGTGAAAATCCCAGTAACTGAGCAGATTGTGAAATAGTCAGACCGGCCCGTCTGCCACCAACAACCATGCCACGCTCAAAATTTCTTAAATCACCTTTCTTTCACATTCTGACATTCAGTTTGGAGTTCAGGAGATTGTCTTGACCAGGACCACACCCCTAAATTCATTGAAGCAACTGCCATGTGATTGGTTGACTAGATAATTGCATTAATTAGAAATAGAACAGGTGTTCCTAATAATTCTTTAGGTGAGTATATACGTATGGGTTCTATTACATCATTTTATTATTTGAAGTTAATTGGCTATATGAGCATGTGATGATGTAAGAGTGATGTGAGCAGCTGCTATGTTATGTGAGTATGTGCCATGTGAGTAGGTGTATGTGAATACGTATGAATGCTATTCTAAGACTGAGCATAAAATATGAGTTACAAATGAATAAACAATTATTAGTTAAAAGATGGTCATATTATTTTATTATTTATAATGACTTGTCAGATATATT
The DNA here is from genome assembly GCF_905171765.1 of Bufo bufo. Classification (NCBI taxonomy): domain Eukaryota; kingdom Metazoa; phylum Chordata; class Amphibia; order Anura; family Bufonidae; genus Bufo; species Bufo bufo. The sequence continues at coordinate 221,090,966 of NC_053392.1, forward strand.
GTAGGATTATACAACATATTTCAATATTTGTGTTGACAATTATATATCTAACATTTATACTGGAAATGAGATAAAGGAAATTTGTCTGAATTGTGTTAAGAATAAGGATAATTTTGAGGCCTTATAATAGTAATGTGACACATATGTCCAAGAAGACACTCGATCCTATTGTAACAGGTTAAATGTTCTAATCTATAACATTATAAGTTATAGTAAGTAAAATATTTGATGATCCAGTATATAGAATGATAAAGATTAATAGGTAAATTTTTCAGTTTAATTTACAAATGTTTCATGGTAATATTTTAATGGGATTTACTTTCTATAAGATTGTTTTATTTTGGTTTTCAAAATTGGTTTTATTTATACTGATGATTTATTATTGATACATACACACACACACACACACACACATCACAACTATATCCTTATTTACAGAACTATATCTTCATATATAGGAAGATATATATTTTATGCATGATAGTAATATATTGGTCTTAATGTGAATAAATTATATATATATATATATATATATATATATATATTCCAATTTAACATTTGTAAGGTTTTCAGGATTCTTAGGTTACCTTACGGTAAAGCACTCATGTTTTGTTTATACAGGAGTGATGGTAACAGATGGTCAAAGCAGACTCTCAAGAGTTAAAGTCTAAGAATAATAGTCAAATTTAGTTAATTTGAGTTAATAAGTATTGGTATATGGAAGAAAGTATGCAAATACAAGGGTATAATGAAATATTATGTAGTTATCCAATACACAATTGTATGAATCATCTAATCAGGATATGTGAGTATGATATACATGAACTACATGTTGATCATGGAGTTATTGTAATTGTTATTTGGTATATTGTATTCTAGAAAGGTTCCAAATATAAAAGGAGTTAAATCCTGGATCAGTGATAGGAATTGAAACTCATAAATGGTCATTTAAATATAAAGGTCAACTATATTGGGAAGCATTTCAGCTATTGGGAGTATGTTAATACATATTTGTTTATTTTCTAAGCAAAGGTTTATATTTACAGTTATATGTTAAAAAAGAAGAATACAATGATATTTATTAGTGCAATATATCATATCTCATGCAGAATATTACTTTATTAAAAAAGGTAAAGATTTGGTTTTATTGTAGAAAGAAATATTTTGTGTGGTCAATTAAATTAATCAATATAATTTTTATTTATAAAAAAAAATCCACAAACATACACAAAGATATATGACTGAAGGAACAAAGATAAAAAGGCTACACTTACATAAAGGATTTTGTATTAGAATAATATTTTCAATAATACATAAATATCTATATTATGTTGAAATATAATATGGTAATAAATGTATGTACATTACAATATGGTACACTGTGATAATATAGGCTAGTTATAATCACCAATTTTGGTGTAGTAATAGAAAAGAAGAAGATATCTTCAATCAAGTCTAAAGTCAACAGGAAATGTGATGTTTTCTAGAGACTGTGATATTTATGAAGCCTATAAACATAAAGACTGATGTGCACAGAGTCCCAGGAAAAGAATTGGAGGTAAACAAATCTGTGTTATATTCTGGGAAAGGTGTGATGATAAGGGGCACTGGAGAGTGACCCAAGACAAGGGTGAAGAGTATCTGAAGCACACCTGTCCATAGACAAATGCAGAGGTAAAGTTCATAGAAAGAAAGTTCTGTCCACACAGAAAGGAGGTCTGTGACAGAAGGACTGGCATCCAAAATGGAGAATTGAGCTCAAAGGAGAGCGAGTGCTAAAGAGCTTCAGTAAGTAATTTAGAGTTAGATTAGCTAGGGTTTCCAGAAGTGAGATATTTTAGCGCCTATGGACCTAGGAATATGTTTTTTTTTTCTGAAAATAAATAAATAAGCTAATTCATTGGATTGCCATAAACACCTCTGTGAAGTTCAGGAATCTGCTACTTGTGATACTAAAGCTAAATGCTTTGTTAATGTACTACATTCATTTTACTTGATTGTCAACAATCATGCTGAGAGCGGGAAATTCTTCATATGAGGCTGAATGGACAGTTACTCTAAATTCCTTATAATGTTCTACCATGTTAAACCTGGTGAGAAAGAAGGGGAATGAGAAAGAAGTTACAGCTGTTCACAGACGCTTCTGAAGAAGGCCAAGGAATTCCTGATATGTTTGTAAGTTAAAATCTGTGTCCAGGAAAGCTGTGTCACCACAAATAGTAAAAGGTGATAAATCTTGTACATGAACATCATTGGAAAATATGATACAATTCAATTTAAGGACTGCACATCATCCACATACAGTTTTATCAATCTTATCATAGACTTTATATGATTCAAAGTTAAGATGAATAAGTGAAATTACAGTATCAAGATCATGACGAGACCAGAGGAAGATCATGAAGGGAAAAAGATGCCTAATCAGATAGTAGATTAGTTCCTAAATTTATTTCATTGGTATTCAATCACAGTTTACCATATGTTCAGCAAATATTATTATTGTGTTGTCAAATAAATGTTTTACAATGGATAGAGATGAAGACACATGGAGCCTTGAGAAGAGGATTCCTGACCTTCAACAATGATACTTCAAGGACTATCAACATTCACTAATGGTCAATAGATCAAGACTTTTCCTAAACTATTTCTGTAAGTAATCAACTCTTATGAAGACTGAAAATAAATTCACATTATTCATTTTTTATATAACTCTTGTTGAATCCTGGTGATGAGCCCTCCAGGTGTTCTTTACTACAAATAAGCATACACTAGATTTGGATAGGATTACCAAATCATGTTGATATATTTTTCATACATAAATATATTACACTTGGAGACATATTACACAGGGGGAGCCACTTATCTCTGCTGCCCGTACAGTAGAATGGATGTGCTCACGAGGGAGCACTGCTACACAAATATCTGAGTTCCTGTGCAAGCAGTAGGGATAATCGGCGCTCCATGCTGCCATTACCAAGCCACCCATGTTACAGTAAAGATATTAGACTGGCCTGCTACATATCTAGTCAGCCTGGGCTCTAGGAAAAGTGGCCACATATGGATGAATCCTGATGTCACCAGGGGGAGGTGAAGCAGCATCTAGGTGGACCCAAAAGATGAATAGAGACAGAGCTGAGGAAGAGAGGTACTGAAAACTGTGGGGACACTGGTCATAACTCATGTCTGACTGTAACGGTCGCTACACACACACAGAGGGGAAGGAAGTGACTACTGCACTCCACCCTTACCCCTGGCACTGCCTACTTGCCTCGCAAGTCCTAATGACAGGTGACAACTGGACGGCAATCCCTAGCTTGGAATAAGTGCAGGGAGGACAGACCAGACAAACAACAGAACATGAACGGACCGAGTCTATACCAGGAGAGCTACGAAGTACAAATGGAGCAAGCAGAGAATAGTCAGGAGAAGCCGCGGTCATAAATACCAGGAGAGTAGTGAAGTACCAAATGAGTCAGCATAGGATCGTCAGGAGGAAGCCAGGGTCAGAATACCAAGAGAGCAGCAAAGTACACAAGGAGCAGGCAGAAGATCGTCAGGAATTCAGCAGGAGGTAAGTACGCCAGGAAAGACAAAATCGCAGGTGAAACCTAAATAACAGGCAATCTGTGGCCAGCAGATTGCCTGTTTAAATAGGGAGCCAGAGGGGTCATGTGACGTGGCCAGCGTCACATGACTCCACACAGACTACACAGCCAAGTGCCGAGTGATCAGCTCGGCGCTCATCCCAAAAAGCATTCGCATGAATGCGCATAGATGCGCGGGGGCGCACATAGTATTATCAGGAGCGCGGGCGACGCCGGACGCGCTGATGATGCGCGCGCGCTCCGGACGTGTCCGCCTCCTAGACCGTGCCGTGACAGTACCCCCCCCCCCCTTTTACGCGGGGCCACCGGACCCAAGGACTCAGGTGACGGCTTCTCAGGATAATCCTCATGAAATTTCTTAACCAGTCTAGGGGCATGAACCTCCCTAGCTGGTACCCAAGACCTCTCCTCGGGTCCATAGCCCTTCCAGTGCACCAGATACTGCAAGGAATTACGCACTCTCCTGACATCCACAATTTTAGATACCACATACTCCACAGAATCCTTAACCAGAACAGGCAGAGGCGCGGCTTGTGACGGTACAACAGGTTTGATGTATTTTTTTAGTAGGGACTTGTGAACTTTGAAAGATTTTTTGAGGACAACCACACCTTATCCCCCTTCTGAAAGTTCATCCCCGTGGAATGTTACCTATTGGCCTGGACTCTTTGAGTATTTTGAGCTTTTTCCAGGTTCGATTGAACCCGAGCCCATACTGTGCACAGTTTTGAGGAGATCTCAGGATTACACGAGGAGACGGATGACCCAGAAAGAAAATGAGGATGAAAGCCAAAGTTACAGGAGCGCTGAAGATGCGTGCGCGCTTCGGACGTGCCCACCTCCTAGACCGCGCCGTGACACTGACACTGAGAGGCCTCGGGGATGATACATGTGAGCAGTGGATACTGTGGATGAAACCTAAGGGGACACTGAGGATGAGACTTTAGGGTGTTCACCTCTAAAAATAGCCTGCAAAATTTAAGTTTAATGAGGTTTTTCCATCTCAACATTTGTGGCATATTGCTAGATCATTGGGACCCACTCCTGTATCCAGAATGGGGCCCTGAAATTGAAGGAGAACACATTGTGCATGAGCAGCCTCCTCTCCATTCACTGCCATGAGATTCCCAAAAATAGCCAAGTGAGTGCACTCAGTTATTTTTAGTGGTTCCAGAGAAAGATTCTGTGCTGCCCTGTGGTGTTTGTTTGGTGCTGCTGGGGAAGGATTGTGTTGCGCAGTGAGGTTGGCATTGGATGCAGTAATGTATGTGGGCTGGTTGGATTTGTGTTCCAGTCTAGCCCTGCATGTAATATACAATATAAGGTATCAAAGTAAAATACAAAGGATGCAAACAGTATGTATCCATGTACAACATGTCAGTAAATAACCAAACACAATAACCAACCCAAATTCTCTAGGTCTTTCTCCTAAATATCCTTTGCCTGAAGGTTATATGATGAAATAAAGTTGTTGGTTTAAAACTGATCAGCGGGATAAAGGAGGAGTTAAACATGTGTAGCAGTTTTCGTCCGGCTGATTCTCAGCATGTTTGCCAGTTGCAGTTGGATCTCCACCGTCCTCATTATAGTCTAATGGGGCCAGAGGGGACACAGTGGTTTCCGGCGATGGCGGAACCAGAGAGACATGGCAGGCTGTTCCCTTCCAGAACGGATCTCCGGATCTCACAATACTAGTGTGAAACTATCTGCCATGTTGATTTTTGACTGTTGTTGAGTGGAGTTGTTGCCAATATAAACTACTAAAGCTACTTTGTGCTCTGGATTAAAAAAAGAGGTGAGGTACAGTAATATCTGTCCTTTATACTTATTCTCCCTTTATGATCCACACCTGGTTTTGTCTTCAAACACTGCATCCGAAATCCTAAAAGTGGAAACCCAGCGTATGGTGGCGTGCTTGCACAGTGTAGGCAAAAGAGCCATGGTGGGAGCACACATAAACGCGCAGGAGTTCCTGTACTGCCCACCTCATACCTACGCTGCGGCGGTGGCTGTAACCCTTAATAATGAACCGTGTATAATGCAATGGAAAAATGAATCAAGCCAGCAAAGGAGGCAATATGGACAGTCACAATACATTAGTAAGTGCCTTGTATTAACCTTGTCTACATGATAAATGCTATTTGCTGAAGTGAGACAACCCCTGTAATATTTTATATAAATTTTTAAAATGTAGAAAGTGTAGCCTATAAGAGATTGTCATTGTTAGCAGGCAGTCATGGGGAGCTGGGCTGAGGTCTGTGAACAATTATTGTAGACTCTGAATGATAACCAAGAGGGAGAAGAAAATCTTGGTTTTCTAAGAGCTGAGCATATCTCACAGAATCTACCAAAGCTGACATCCTTTGAATAGGGTTCTTCTTTAATGTAGTTTTCTAGAATTGCAAGCAGTCAGCTGGATACAGTCAGTGTTCTTGTTTTTAATCTGTGTTCTGCTGCAGGTGCTCCCCTGTGGATGCATCGCTAAATAAATGGTTTTAATAATAGCCTTTGCATTGGTTAAAGCAGTATCCCTGGAATAAGTACCTAGTCATTGTTATACCCAAACAAATAGAGAGAGAGAATAACATCTATGAAACCTCATACCTTTCTGGAGCACTCTGACTCTGTATATAATATGTATGTGATACATGAGCCTATAGGATAGCATTATACATTTAGTAAATTAAATGGTTTCTGACCTAAACAGAATTCCAAGTAAATTCTATGTAAATGTCCTGATGGCTATGACTAGTGTTAAGTGAATCGAAGATAACAAAGTAGACTTCAATACGAATTTCAGGAAAAATATGATTCACCACAAAGCCAATTTTCCTTGCGTTTTGTGGTAATGAATCAGTTCTTCCTGAAATGGCAGTAAAAAAGAAAAAAAAAACATACACACCTCATCCATTTGCTCTCAGAGAGGCCGTCGCGGCCATCTTGATTGAAGAAACCACTCAAAATCTTGAGTGTGGTGACATGTGATGACATGTGATGTGATGATATCAGCATGCCCGGCCAGCATGATGACGTGGTTATGTCATCACATAAGCGCGCGCAATATTTGCATTGTTTCTTTAATCAAGATGGCCACGACGGCCTCTCCGGGAGCAAATGAGGTATGTTATTTTTCCCCCCAATTAACCCTTGAAATGCCTCAATGTTACTCTCAGATGCCACAATCAGTGTTGAACGCCACATCTGAGGGGTTCAATGATGGGGGGGGCACAATCGCCGTTCCCTGTCATTGCACCCATGATATACAATGGAATGCAATACGTGATGAATTGAATTTTTGATGACCTCGCTCATCTCTAGCTATGACATATCACCATATCACAATTTTCTTTTTAAAGTTCTTCTTCTACTGTTAAAACCTTGGGTCACCTATGTTTGCTCATTTGTCTGTTGTCTATGTACGACCATATTGTTAATAATAATTATAATTAAAGGGGTTACCCCATGATTAATGTAAGAAATACAAATCAGTCATCATATAGTATATGACAATCTCTTTGAAACACAGCTAGAACCAGCCCTGTAATTAAAGGGGTTGTCCCACAAAAAGTATTCTTCAGTTTTCAAACCAGCAGCTGGATCTGAATACTTTAGTAATTGCACGTCATTAAAAATCGTCCGCTAACTAAGCAGGCCACACATCCTTGATCCTTCAACTGCCTCCTGAGCTGTGATAGGGAGAGCATGGACTACCCCCCTTTGCTGCAGCAGAAAAGACCCTCCCCTTGAGCTTTCAGCTTAAAGGGAACCTGTCACGTTTTATGGTGTCCTAACTAAGGGCAACATAAATAAGTGACTGATTCTCTTAGCAAAATGCTGGGTCACTTTATTTAATTGACCCAGTCAATCTGCCAACATCTTGTATTGAAAAGCTCCAGCTCATAATGATGAGTCCTGAATATTCATGAGCTCCTGACTCTTCCCGCCTACCTGCTGCTGATTGACAGTTATTTTCCATATGAATCAGCAGCAGGTGGGCAGGGGAGTGGCTATAGCTGTTAATTAAATAAACGCTGGACTCAATGACATCACGCTGGACTCAAATCAGCTCATTAGCATGCGGCATCTTTGTGTGTATATTATGAGGTAACCATCTGTCACACCAGTAAGTGAATACATCTAAGGTACTTTTTAGTAGTTAATGATTGTATATAATTAGTTAGATTATAATCAAATATCCACATGACAGGTTCCCTTCAATATAAATCTAGCAGAGCAATAAATGGGGAGATCTCTGGATCCATGAGAGGTACAGGGCTGGTTCTAGCTTTGTTAGACAGAGGGTGTCATGTAGTATATTTTCATTTTTTACATTAATCACAGGATAACCCCTTTAACATGGGTCCATAGATCTCCCCATTCATAGCTCCAATTGTTCTACTAGATTTATTTCAAGCTGGCAGTTCAGGGGGCCTGTCCTGTAACTGTCACAATTTCTAATGGAAGATATAGGTGGTGGCAGTTGAAGGATGGAACTGAGCATGTGCATCCACCTCAGCGAGGTGGACAGATTGGTGAGGAAAAGAACAAACAGCAGGTGGTGCTATACAGATACATTTGCTTCAGTACCTCAGTGGCTATACTCATTTTGTATTACATTACTTTAAAAAGTATTGAGATCCAGGTGCTGCTTTGAAAAAGGTTGCATGTTTTTTGTGTGACAGTCACTTTAAAGGGGTTATCTCACTTTAGAAAATGGCATTTACCTTGTATAGAAAGGTAATACAAGGCTGACACACTATAGAAAGAAGAGCTGGCCACTCTGGTGGCAGGGACCATGAGAGTAGGAATAGACACGCATGCACAGCAGCTCCCACCGCACCTCGTATATTCACTGCAGCTGTGGCCGTAATCCCTGGATACAAAAACGTGTATAATGTGATGGAAAAATGAATCTTCAATCAATGTGTTTTTTATTGATTTTGAGACATATGAAAGATCATCAGTGTACAGTTACATGGTCAGCGCTTCACATAGCCACATTGGCAGCGCCAACTGAACCGTATTTCATGTACATCAATGTGTATTAGAAAACAGACAGATAATAAACAAACAACAAATAACATACTGCCCGCTCCATAATCAATTGTGGGGGCGAAACCTCAAAGCATTCAAAGAATCCGTATGACTCCATCAATATCGTTTGACATAAGAGTATGAAGTGTCGTCATAGACAAGTGTGAAAGTGAGGAGGCAGGGAGAGAGGGGGGGTGGGGGGGGGAACAAACGACAGAAGGAAGAACATATGAGGAATAAAACACAATTTAGTTGAATACACTTACATCAGCGCATTTAGATACTATTGCACTTTATGACATTAACGACAATAATTGCTATACTCGGGTAGATGAATGATACACTGGACCAGGTCAATTGGAGTTTTGCTCTGTAATCTCCCCAGCTTTGCCATGCTTTAGCGAACTTCAGAGAAGGTGGAAAATTATAGGATAGGATCTTTTCATATGAGTGGGTTTTGTCTACTTTGTCAACTATCTCTTTTAGAAACATAGAAACATAGAGTGTGTCGGCAGATAAGAACCATTTGGCCCATCTAGTCTGCCCAATATACTGAATACTATGGATAGCCCCCGGCCCTATCTTATATAAAGGATGGCCTTATGCCTATCCCATGCATGCTTAAACCCCTTCACTGTATTTGCAGCTACCACTTCTGCAGGAAGGCTATTCCATGCATCCACTACTCTCTCAGTAAAGTAATACTTCCTGATATTACTTTTAAACCTTTGCCCCTCTAATTTAAAACTGTGTCCTCTTGTGGTAGTTTTTCTTCTTTTAAATATGCTCTCTTCCTTTACCAAGTTGATTCCCTTTATGTATTTAAAAGTTTCTATCATATCCCCTCTGTCTCTTCTTTCTTCCAAGCTATACATATTAAGGTCCTTTAACCTTTCCTGGTAAGTTTTATCCTGCAATCCATGTACTAGTTTAGTAGCTCTTCTCTGAACTCTCTCTAGAGTATCTATATCCTTCTGGAGATATGGCCTCCAGTACTGCGCACAATACTCCAAGTGAGGTCTCACCAGTGTTCTGTACAGCGGCATAAGCACTTCACTCTTTCTACTGCTTATACCTCTCCCTATACATCCAAGCATTCTGCTGGCATTTCGTGCTGCTCTATTACATTGTCTTCCCACCTTTAAGTCTTCTGAAATAATTACTCCTAAATCCCTTTCCTCAGATACTGAGGTCAGGACTGTGTCAAATATTCTATATTCTGCCCTTGGGTTTTTACGCCCCAGGTGCATTATCTTGCACTTATCCACATTAAATTTCAGTTTCCAGAGTTCTGACCATTCTTCCTAAATCCTTTTCCATTTGGCGTTTCCCTCCAGGAACATCAACCCTGTTACATATCTTTGTGTCATCAGCAAAAAGACAAACCTTACCAGCGAGGCCTTTTGCAATATCACTTATGAAGATATTAAACAAAATCGGTCCCAGTACAGATCCCTGTGGAACCCCACTGGTAACATTACCTTGTTTTGAATGTTCTCCATTGACTACAACCCTCTGTTGTCTGTCACTCAGCCACTGCCTAATCCACTCAACAATATGGGAGTCCATGCTCAATGACTGCAGTTTATTGATAAGTCTTCTATGTGGGACAGTGTCAAAAGCCTTACTAAAATCTAGATATGCGATGTCTACTGCACCTCCACCGTCTATTATTTTATTCACCCAGTCAAAAAAATCTATAAGATTTGTTTGACATGATCTCCCTGAAGTAAACCCATGTTGTTTTTCATCTTGCAATCCATGGGATTTTAGATGTTCCACAATCCTATCCTTTAATAGGGTTTCCATTAATTTGCCTACTATTGATGTCAGACTCACTGGTCTATAGTTGCTCGATTCCTCCCTACTACCTTTCTTGTGAATGGGCACGACATTTGCCAATTTCCAATCTTCCGGGACGACTCCTGTTACTAATGATTGGTTAAATAAATCTGTTAACGGTTTTGCCAGCTCACCACTAAGCTCTTTTAATAATTTTGGGTGTATCTCATCAGGCCCCTGTGACTTATCTGTCTTCACCTTAGACAGCAAACTTAGAACATCTTCCTCTGTAAAGATACATGCATCAAACAATTTAATAGTCATCCTTTCTAGTGGAGGTCCTTCTCCTTTTTCTTTTGTAAAAACTGAACAGAAGTATTCATTAAGGCAGTCGGCTAGCCCTTTATTCTCTTCTACATACCTTCCGTCCTTTGTTTTTAATTTAGTTATTCCTTGTTTTAATTTCCTTTTTTCATTTATATATCTTAAGAATGTCTTATCCCCTTTTTTCATAGACTGAGCTAGTTTTTCTTCTGCCTGCGCTTTAGAAGTTCTTATAACTTGCTTGGCCTCTCTCTGCCTAATCTTGTAGATTTCCTTATCTTTATTGCTCTGGTTTTTTTTATAATTACAAAATGCTAGCTTTTTATTTTTAATGATTTGGGCCACTTCTGCTGAGTACCACATTGGTCTCCTCCTTTTTTTGCTTTTACTGACAAGTCTAATGCAATTTTCTGTTGCCTTCAATAATGCACCTTTTAAGTAGTCCCATTTCTCCTGGACTCCATGTAATCCGTTCCAGTCTGATAAGGACTCATTTATGACTAATTTCATTTTTGAAAAGTCTGTTTTTCTAAAATCTAAAACTTTTGTTTTTGTGTGGTGGGACTCTTTCACAGTTCTTATATTAAACCACACTGACTGGTGATCACTAGATCCCAAGGTTTCGCCTACAATGACATCATATACCGAATCCCCGTTTGTGAATACCAAATCCAAAATGGCCTCCCTCCGGGTTGGCTCCTCAACCACTTGTTGTAGAGATAACCCCAGTAGGGAATTTAGAATATCTGTACTCCTGGTAGAACTTGCTATTTTGGTTTTCCAGTTTATATCTGGAAGATTGAAATCTCCCATAATGATAACTTCTCCTTTCATTGTCATTTTAGCTATTTCTTCAACTAGTAGATCATCTAGTTCTTTAACTTGACCAGGTGGTCTATATATCACACCTACACGAGTTACTGCATGGTTAGCAAACTGCAACGTAACCCAAACTGACTCTATGTTGGCCTCACCAACTTGTATTAGGTTAGATTTAATGCTATCTTTCACATACAGGGCCACTCCTCCTCCTTTCTTGCCTTCTCTGTCTCTTCTGTATAAAGAGTACCCTGGTATGGTTATGTCCCAGTCATTTCTTTCATTAAACCATGTCTCCGTAACAGCCACTAAATCTACATTCTCAGATGCCATTATTGACCCAAGTTCATTGATTTTTTTACCTAAACTGCGAGCATTTGTAGACAGGACTCTGAGCTTATCATTTCTTAACCTCTGTGCTTCTGACCTGTTCTGGCATTGTTTCGGGGGGCAATTGGACTCTTTTATTTTCACTCTTTTGCCCCCCCTTCCTAGTTTAAATACTCTTCCGCAAATTCTTGGAGTTGTTCACTAAGTACATTTGTTCCTTTGAGAGAAAGATGCAAACCATCTTTTTTGTACAGTTCCTTTCTATTCCAAGTAGAGCTATCATGAGAAACAAAGCCAAATCCTTGCTCTTGACACCATTTACCAAGCCATATGTTGAACTCTTTTATCCGCCTCTGCCTATCATTCTGAACATTATGCACAGGCAGAACTTCAGAAAATGAAATGGTGGATGCAAAATCCTGTACGTCATTACCAAGTGTGATAAAAGATTTTTTCACCTCTGACACTTCATTGCAAGCCAGGTCATTTGTCCCTAGATGGACAAGAACATCCACGTCCCCTTCCTGCTTTGCTTGCTTAACAATATTAATAATACGTCTTCTATCTCTTCTAGCAGTAGCCCCAGGGAGACATCTCACAAAACCATTTTCTTTAAGCTCCACACTTCTTATGATTGAATCACCCAGCAACAGCTGCATCCTTTGAGACTTCACTTTATCTTTTTTGTTGCATACATAAGACATAGGAGTCGATGGTTTCTCACCCTCTGTGCTTGAGTCCATATCCATGTTGTCCTTACATTCTGAGAGTGCTGCAAATGAATTATGGAGAACCACCGACTGTGGGACATGTCTTCTATCCACCACTCTAAGACTTCCAGAACCTACATTAACCCATCTGCCATTTCTGGGGGTCCTCTGTGGCAGTGGCATTGCAGCAGTCCTAGCTGGAGTTTGTTTAACAGATAATTTAAATATTTCAGCTTTCAAAAATGCAATTTCCTGCTGCAGTAAGGAGAACTGTCTACAGATCTGACAGCATCCGAATCTCCAAAGAGTGGAACATGAAATAAATGCACAACAATTCCTGCACTGAACCAAGTCTGCCATTTTAAAGAGGAGAAAAAAATAAAAAAATAAATTTGTAACTTTAAATCAAACAAATCTTACCTTTTTTTTTGTATTGTTTCCACCTTCCAGCCTACCTCCTGACTATCTCCTGCAATATCTCTTTACTAGTACTTAATGTAGTACTTGAAGCTAGTTCTTGCAGCTAATGAATTAGGCCAGCTAATGAGTCTGTCTCTATATATACACACACTGCTTCCCAAGCTCCGCCCCCAGCAACAAATGTAACACCTTAGTGAGCTAGGCTCATTAGCAAACGCACAATAGCAAACAGCTGACCGAATTCCTTACCTCTTCTCAATCAATGATCAGCAAAAACAACACAGATGAGCCAGTTGGAGACTCTAAGCCAATCTCTTGCAGTATCTCTTGAATCTCTTCAGTCTGCTGCAATATCTCTTTACTAGTACTTAATGTAGTACTTGAAGCTAGTTCTTGCAGCTAATGAATTAGGCCAGCTAATGAGTCTGGCTCTATATATACACACACTGCTTCCCAAGCTCCGCCCCCAGCAACAAATGTAACACCTTAGTGAGCTAGGCTCATTAGCAAACGCACAATAGCAAACAGCTGACCGAATTCCTTACCTCTTCTCAATCAATGATCAGCAAAAACAACACAGATGAGCCAGTTGGAGACTCTAAGCCAATCTCTTGCAGTATCTCTTGAATCTCTTCAGTCTGCTGCAATATCTCTTTACTAGTACTTAATGTAGTACTTGAAGCTAGTTCTTGCAGCTAATGAATTAGGCCAGCTAATGAGTCTGTCTCTATATATACACACACTGCTTCCCAAGCTCCGCCCCCAGCAACAAATGTAACACCTTAGTGAGCTAGGCTCATTAGCAAACGCACAATAGCAAACAGCTGACCGAATTCCTTACCTCTTCTCAATCAATGATCAGCAAAAACAACACAGATGAGCCAGTTGGAGACTCTAAGCCAATCTCTTGCAGTATCTCTTGAATCTCTTCAGTCTGCTGCAATATCTCTTTACTAGTACTTAATGTAGTACTTGAAGCTAGTTCTTGCAGCTAATGAATTAGGCCAGCTAATGAGTCTGTCTCTATATATACACACACTGCTTCCCAAGCTCCGCCCCCAGCAACAAATGTAACACCTTAGTGAGCTAGGCTCACTAGCAAACGCACAATAGCAAACAGCTGACCGAATTCCTTACCTCTTCTCAATCAATGATCAGCAAAAACAACACAGATGAGCCAGTTGGAGACTCTAAGCCAATCTCTTGCAGTATCTCTTGAATCTCTTCAGTCTGCTGCAATATCTCTTTACTAGTACTTAATGTAGTACTTGAAGCTAGTTCTTGCAGCTAATGAATTAGGCCAGCTAATGAGTCTGTCTCTATATATACACACACTGCTTCCCAAGCTCCGCCCCCAGCAACAAACGTAACACCTTAGTGAGCTAGGCTCATTAGCAAACGCACAATAGCAAACAGCTGACCGAATTCCTTACCTCTTCTCAATCAATGATCAGCAAAAACAACACAGATGAGCCAGTTGGAGACTCTAAGCCAATCTCTTGCAGTATCTCTTGAATCTCTTCAGTCTGCTGCAATATCTCTTTACTAGTACTTAATGTAGTACTTGAAGCTAGTTCTTGCAGCTAATGAATTAGGCCAGCTAATGAGTCTGTCTCTATATATACACACACTGCTTCCCAAGCTCCGCCCCCAGCAACAAATGTAACACCTTAGTGAGCTAGGCTCATTAGCAAACGCACAATAGCAAACAGCTGACCGAATTCCTTACCTCTTCTCAATCAATGATCAGCAAAAACAACACAGATGAGCCAGTTGGAGACTCTAAGCCAATCTCTTGCAGTATCTCTTGAATCTCTTCAGTCTGCTGCAATATCTCTTTACTAGTACTTAATGTAGTACTTGAAGCTAGTTCTTGCAGCTAATGAATTAGGCCAGCTAATGAGTCTGTCTCTATATATACACACACTGCTTCCCAAGCTCCGCCCCCAGCAACAAATGTAACACCTTAGTGAGCTAGGCTCATTAGCAAACGCACAATAGCAAACAGCTGACCGAATTCCTTACCTCTTCTCAATCAATGATCAGCAAAAACAACACAGATGAGCCAGTTGGAGACTCTAAGCCAATCTCTTGCAGTATCTCTTGAATCTCTTCAGTCTGCTGCAATATCTCTTTACTAGTACTTAATGTAGTACTTGAAGCTAGTTCTTGCAGCTAATGAATTAGGCCAGCTAATGAGTCTGTCTCTATATATACACACACTGCTTCCCAAGCTCCGCCCCCAGCAACAAATGTAACACCTTAGTGAGCTAGGCTCATTAGCAAACGCACAATAGCAAACAGCTGACCGAATTCCTTACCTCTTCTCAATCAATGATCAGCAAAAACAACACAGATGAGCCAGTTGGAGACTCTAAGCCAATCTCTTGCAGTATCTCTTGAATCTCTTCAGTCTGCTGCAATATCTCTTTACTAGTACTTAATGTAGTACTTGAAGCTAGTTCTTGCAGCTAATGAATTAGGCCAGCTAATGAGTCTGTCTCTATATATACACACACTGCTTCCCAAGCTCCGCCCCCAGCAACAAATGTAACACCTTAGTGAGCTAGGCTCATTAGCAAACGCACAATAGCAAACAGCTGACCGAATTCCTTACCTCTTCTCAATCAATGATCAGCAAAAACAACACAGATGAGCCAGTTGGAGACTCTAAGCCAATCTCTTGCAGTATCTCTTGAATCTCTTCAGTCTGCTGCAATATCTCTTTACTAGTACTTAATGTAGTACTTGAAGCTAGTTCTTGCAGCTAATGAATTAGGCCAGCTAATGAGTCTGTCTCTATATATACACACACTGCTTCCCAAGCTCCGCCCCCAGCAACAAATGTAACACCTTAGTGAGCTAGGCTCATTAGCAAACGCACAATAGCAAACAGCTGACCGAATTCCTTACCTCTTCTCAATCAATGATCAGCAAAAACAACACAGATGAGCCAGTTGGAGACTCTAAGCCAATCTCTTGCAGTATCTCTTGAATCTCTTCAGTCTGCTGCAATATCTCTTTACTAGTACTTAATGTAGTACTTGAAGCTAGTTCTTGCAGCTAATGAATTAGGCCAGCTAATGAGTCTGTCTCTATATATACACACACTGCTTCCCAAGCTCCGCCCCCAGCAACAAATGTAACACCTTAGTGAGCTAGGCTCATTAGCAAACGCACAATAGCAAACAGCTGACCGAATTCCTTACCTCTTCTCAATCAATGATCAGCAAAAACAACACAGATGAGCCAGTTGGAGACTCTAAGCCAATCTCTTGCAGTATCTCTTGAATCTCTTCAGTCTGCTGCAATATCTCTTTACTAGTACTTAATGTAGTACTTGAAGCTAGTTCTTGCAGCTAATGAATTAGGCCAGCTAATGAGTCTGTCTCTATATATACACACACTGCTTCCCAAGCTCCGCCCCCAGCAACAAATGTAACACCTTAGTGAGCTAGGCTCATTAGCAAACGCACAATAGCAAACAGCTGACCGAATTCCTTACCTCTTCTCAATCAATGATCAGCAAAAACAACACAGATGAGCCAGTTGGAGACTCTAAGCCAATCTCTTGCAGTATCTCTTGAATCTCTTCAGTCTGCTGCAATATCTCTTTACTAGTACTTAATGTAGTACTTGAAGCTAGTTCTTGCAGCTAATGAATTAGGCCAGCTAATGAGTCTGTCTCTATATATACACACACTGCTTCCCAAGCTCCGCCCCCAGCAACAAATGTAACACCTTAGTGAGCTAGGCTCATTAGCAAACGCACAATAGCAAACAGCTGACCGAATTCCTTACCTCTTCTCAATCAATGATCAGCAAAAACAACACAGATGAGCCAGTTGGAGACTCTAAGCCAATCTCTTGCAGTATCTCTTGAATCTCTTCAGTCTGCTGCAATATCTCTTTACTAGTACTTAATGTAGTACTTGAAGCTAGTTCTTGCAGCTAATGAATTAGGCCAGCTAATGAGTCTGTCTCTATATATACACACACTGCTTCCCAAGCTCCGCCCCCAGCAACAAATGTAACACCTTAGTGAGCTAGGCTCATTAGCAAACGCACAATAGCAAACAGCTGACCGAATTCCTTACCTCTTCTCAATCAATGATCAGCAAAAACAACACAGATGAGCCAGTTGGAGACTCTAAGCCAATCTCTTGCAGTATCTCTTGAATCTCTTCAGTCTGCTGCAATATCTCTTTACTAGTACTTAATGTAGTACTTGAAGCTAGTTCTTGCAGCTAATGAATTAGGCCAGCTAATGAGTCTGTCTCTATATATACACACACTGCTTCCCAAGCTCCGCCCCCAGCAACAAATGTAACACCTTAGTGAGCTAGGCTCATTAGCAAACGCACAATAGCAAACAGCTGACCGAATTCCTTACCTCTTCTCAATCAATGATCAGCAAAAACAACACAGATGAGCCAGTTGGAGACTCTAAGCCAATCTCTTGCAGTATCTCTTGAATCTCTTCAGTCTGCTGCAATATCTCTTTACTAGTACTTAATGTAGTACTTGAAGCTAGTTCTTGCAGCTAATGAATTAGGCCAGCTAATGAGTCTGTCTCTATATATACACACACTGCTTCCCAAGCTCCGCCCCCAGCAACAAATGTAACACCTTAGTGAGCTAGGCTCATTAGCAAACGCACAATAGCAAACAGCTGACCGAATTCCTTACCTCTTCTCAATCAATGATCAGCAAAAACAACACAGATGAGCCAGTTGGAGACTCTAAGCCAATCTCTTGCAGTATCTCTTGAATCTCTTCAGTCTGCTGCAATATCTCTTTACTAGTACTTAATGTAGTACTTGAAGCTAGTTCTTGCAGCTAATGAATTAGGCCAGCTAATGAGTCTGTCTCTATATATACACACACTGCTTCCCAAGCTCCGCCCCCAGCAACAAATGTAACACCTTAGTGAGCTAGGCTCATTAGCAAACGCACAATAGCAAACAGCTGACCGAATTCCTTACCTCTTCTCAATCAATGATCAGCAAAAACAACACAGATGAGCCAGTTGGAGACTCTAAGCCAATCTCTTGCAGTATCTCTTGAATCTCTTCAGTCTGCTGCAATATCTCTTTACTAGTACTTAATGTAGTACTTGAAGCTAGTTCTTGCAGCTAATGAATTAGGCCAGCTAATGAGTCTGTCTCTATATATACACACACTGCTTCCCAAGCTCCGCCCCCAGCAACAAATGTAACACCTTAGTGAGCTAGGCTCATTAGCAAACGCACAATAGCAAACAGCTGACCGAATTCCTTACCTCTTCTCAATCAATGATCAGCAAAAACAACACAGATGAGCCAGTTGGAGACTCTAAGCCAATCTCTTGCAGTATCTCTTGAATCTCTTCAGTCTGCTGCAATATCTCTTTACTAGTACTTAATGTAGTACTTGAAGCTAGTTCTTGCAGCTAATGAATTAGGCCAGCTAATGAGTCTGTCTCTATATATACACACACTGCTTCCCAAGCTCCGCCCCCAGCAACAAATGTAACACCTTAGTGAGCTAGGCTCATTAGCAAACGCACAATAGCAAACAGCTGACCGAATTCCTTACCTCTTCTCAATCAATGATCAGCAAAAACAACACAGATGAGCCAGTTGGAGACTCTAAGCCAATCTCTTGCAGTATCTCTTGAATCTCTTCAGTCTGCTGCAATATCTCTTTACTAGTACTTAATGTAGTACTTGAAGCTAGTTCTTGCAGCTAATGAATTAGGCCAGCTAATGAGTCTGTCTCTATATATACACACACTGCTTCCCAAGCTCCGCCCCCAGCAACAAATGTAACACCTTAGTGAGCTAGGCTCATTAGCAAACGCACAATAGCAAACAGCTGACCGAATTCCTTACCTCTTCTCAATCAATGATCAGCAAAAACAACACAGATGAGCCAGTTGGAGACTCTAAGCCAATCTCTTGCAGTATCTCTTGAATCTCTTCAGTCTGCTGCAATATCTCTTTACTAGTACTTAATGTAGTACTTGAAGCTAGTTCTTGCAGCTAATGAATTAGGCCAGCTAATGAGTCTGTCTCTATATATACACACACTGCTTCCCAAGCTCCGCCCCCAGCAACAAATGTAACACCTTAGTGAGCTAGGCTCATTAGCAAACGCACAATAGCAAACAGCTGACCGAATTCCTTACCTCTTCTCAATCAATGATCAGCAAAAACAACACAGAGGAGCCAGTTGGAGACTCTAAGCCAATCTCTTGCAGTATCTCTTGAATCTCTTCAGTCTGCTGCAATATCTCTTTACTAGTACTTAATGTAGTACTTGAAGCTAGTTCTTGCAGCTAATGAATTAGGCCAGCTAATGAGTCTGTCTCTATATATACACACACTGCTTCCCAAGCTCCGCCCCCAGCAACAAATGTAACACCTTAGTGAGCTAGGCTCATTAGCAAACGCACAATAGCAAACAGCTGACCGAATTCCTTACCTCTTCTCAATCAATGATCAGCAAAAACAACACAGATGAGCCAGTTGGAGACTCTAAGCCAATCTCTTGCAGTATCTCTTGAATCTCTTCAGTCTGCTGCAATATCTCTTTACTAGTACTTAATGTAGTACTTGAAGCTAGTTCTTGCAGCTAATGAATTAGGCCAGCTAATGAGTCTGTCTCTATATATACACACACTGCTTCCCAAGCTCCGCCCCCAGCAACAAATGTAACACCTTAGTGAGCTAGGCTCATTAGCAAACGCACAATAGCAAACAGCTGACCGAATTCCTTACCTCTTCTCAATCAATGATCAGCAAAAACAACACAGATGAGCCAGTTGGAGACTCTAAGCCAATCTCTTGCAGTATCTCTTGAATCTCTTCAGTCTGCTGCAATATCTCTTTACTAGTACTTAATGTAGTACTTGAAGCTAGTTCTTGCAGCTAATGAATTAGGCCAGCTAATGAGTCTGTCTCTATATATACACACACTGCTTCCCAAGCTCCGCCCCCAGCAACAAATGTAACACCTTAGTGAGCTAGGCTCATTAGCAAACGCACAATAGCAAACAGCTGACCGAATTCCTTACCTCTTCTCAATCAATGATCAGCAAAAACAACACAGATGAGCCAGTTGGAGACTCTAAGCCAATCTCTTGCAGTATCTCTTGAATCTCTTCAGTCTGCTGCAATATCTCTTTACTAGTACTTAATGTAGTACTTGAAGCTAGTTCTTGCAGCTAATGAATTAGGCCAGCTAATGAGTCTGTCTCTATATATACACACACTGCTTCCCAAGCTCCGCCCCCAGCAACAAATGTAACACCTTAGTGAGCTAGGCTCATTAGCAAACGCACAATAGCAAACAGCTGACCGAATTCCTTACCTCTTCTCAATCAATGATCAGCAAAAACAACACAGATGAGCCAGTTGGAGACTCTAAGCCAATCTCTTGCAGTATCTCTTGAATCTCTTCAGTCTGCTGCAATATCTCTTTACTAGTACTTAATGTAGTACTTGAAGCTAGTTCTTGCAGCTAATGAATTAGGCCAGCTAATGAGTCTGTCTCTATATATACACACACTGCTTCCCAAGCTCCGCCCCCAGCAACAAATGTAACACCTTAGTGAGCTAGGCTCATTAGCAAACGCACAATAGCAAACAGCTGACCGAATTCCTTACCTCTTCTCAATCAATGATCAGCAAAAACAACACAGATGAGCCAGTTGGAGACTCTAAGCCAATCTCTTGCAGTATCTCTTGAATCTCTTCAGTCTGCTGCAATATCTCTTTACTAGTACTTAATGTAGTACTTGAAGCTAGTTCTTGCAGCTAATGAATTAGGCCAGCTAATGAGTCTGTCTCTATATATACACACACTGCTTCCCAAGCTCCGCCCCCAGCAACAAATGTAACACCTTAGTGAGCTAGGCTCATTAGCAAACGCACAATAGCAAACAGCTGACCGAATTCCTTACCTCTTCTCAATCAATGATCAGCAAAAACAACACAGATGAGCCAGTTGGAGACTCTAAGCCAATCTCTTGCAGTATCTCTTGAATCTCTTCAGTCTGCTGCAATATCTCTTTACTAGTACTTAATGTAGTACTTGAAGCTAGTTCTTGCAGCTAATGAATTAGGCCAGCTAATGAGTCTGTCTCTATATATACACACACTGCTTCCCAAGCTCCGCCCCCAGCAACAAATGTAACACCTTAGTGAGCTAGGCTCATTAGCAAACGCACAATAGCAAACAGCTGACCGAATTCCTTACCTCTTCTCAATCAATGATCAGCAAAAACAACACAGATGAGCCAGTTGGAGACTCTAAGCCAATCTCTTGCAGTATCTCTTGAATCTCTTCAGTCTGCTGCAATATCTCTTTACTAGTACTTAATGTAGTACTTGAAGCTAGTTCTTGCAGCTAATGAATTAGGCCAGCTAATGAGTCTGTCTCTATATATACACACACTGCTTCCCAAGCTCCGCCCCCAGCAACAAATGTAACACCTTAGTGAGCTAGGCTCATTAGCAAACGCACAATAGCAAACAGCTGACCGAATTCCTTACCTCTTCTCAATCAATGATCAGCAAAAACAACACAGATGAGCCAGTTGGAGACTCTAAGCCAATCTCTTGCAGTATCTCTTGAATCTCTTCAGTCTGCTGCAATATCTCTTTACTAGTACTTAATGTAGTACTTGAAGCTAGTTCTTGCAGCTAATGAATTAGGCCAGCTAATGAGTCTGTCTCTATATATACACACACTGCTTCCCAAGCTCCGCCCCCAGCAACAAATGTAACACCTTAGTGAGCTAGGCTCATTAGCAAACGCACAATAGCAAACAGCTGACCGAATTCCTTACCTCTTCTCAATCAATGATCAGCAAAAACAACACAGATGAGCCAGTTGGAGACTCTAAGCCAATCTCTTGCAGTATCTCTTGAATCTCTTCAGTCTGCTGCAATATCTCTTTACTAGTACTTAATGTAGTACTTGAAGCTAGTTCTTGCAGCTAATGAATTAGGCCAGCTAATGAGTCTGTCTCTATATATACACACACTGCTTCCCAAGCTCCGCCCCCAGCAACAAATGTAACACCTTAGTGAGCTAGGCTCATTAGCAAACGCACAATAGCAAACAGCTGACCGAATTCCTTACCTCTTCTCAATCAATGATCAGCAAAAACAACACAGATGAGCCAGTTGGAGACTCTAAGCCAATCTCTTGCAGTATCTCTTGAATCTCTTCAGTCTGCTGCAATATCTCTTTACTAGTACTTAATGTAGTACTTGAAGCTAGTTCTTGCAGCTAATGAATTAGGCCAGCTAATGAGTCTGTCTCTATATATACACACACTGCTTCCCAAGCTCCGCCCCCAGCAACAAATGTAACACCTTAGTGAGCTAGGCTCATTAGCAAACGCACAATAGCAAACAGCTGACCGAATTCCTTACCTCTTCTCAATCAATGATCAGCAAAAACAACACAGATGAGCCAGTTGGAGACTCTAAGCCAATCTCTTGCAGTATCTCTTGAATCTCTTCAGTCTGCTGCAATATCTCTTTACTAGTACTTAATGTAGTACTTGAAGCTAGTTCTTGCAGCTAATGAATTAGGCCAGCTAATGAGTCTGTCTCTATATATACACACACTGCTTCCCAAGCTCCGCCCCCAGCAACAAATGTAACACCTTAGTGAGCTAGGCTCATTAGCAAACGCACAATAGCAAACAGCTGACCGAATTCCTTACCTCTTCTCAATCAATGATCAGCAAAAACAACACAGATGAGCCAGTTGGAGACTCTAAGCCAATCTCTTGCAGTATCTCTTGAATCTCTTCAGTCTGCTGCAATATCTCTTTACTAGTACTTAATGTAGTACTTGAAGCTAGTTCTTGCAGCTAATGAATTAGGCCAGCTAATGAGTCTGTCTCTATATATACACACACTGCTTCCCAAGCTCCGCCCCCAGCAACAAATGTAACACCTTAGTGAGCTAGGCTCATTAGCAAACGCACAATAGCAAACAGCTGACCGAATTCCTTACCTCTTCTCAATCAATGATCAGCAAAAACAACACAGATGAGCCAGTTGGAGACTCTAAGCCAATCTCTTGCAGTATCTCTTGAATCTCTTCAGTCTGCTGCAATATCTCTTTACTAGTACTTAATGTAGTACTTGAAGCTAGTTCTTGCAGCTAATGAATTAGGCCAGCTAATGAGTCTGTCTCTATATATACACACACTGCTTCCCAAGCTCCGCCCCCAGCAACAAATGTAACACCTTAGTGAGCTAGGCTCATTAGCAAACGCACAATAGCAAACAGCTGACCGAATTCCTTACCTCTTCTCAATCAATGATCAGCAAAAACAACACAGATGAGCCAGTTGGAGACTCTAAGCCAATCTCTTGCAGTATCTCTTGAATCTCTTCAGTCTGCTGCAATATCTCTTTACTAGTACTTAATGTAGTACTTGAAGCTAGTTCTTGCAGCTAATGAATTAGGCCAGCTAATGAGTCTGTCTCTATATATACACACACTGCTTCCCAAGCTCCGCCCCCAGCAACAAATGTAACACCTTAGTGAGCTAGGCTCATTAGCAAACGCACAATAGCAAACAGCTGACCGAATTCCTTACCTCTTCTCAATCAATGATCAGCAAAAACAACACAGATGAGCCAGTTGGAGACTCTAAGCCAATCTCTTGCAGTATCTCTTGAATCTCTTCAGTCTGCTGCAATATCTCTTTACTAGTACTTAATGTAGTACTTGAAGCTAGTTCTTGCAGCTAATGAATTAGGCCAGCTAATGAGTCTGTCTCTATATATACACACACTGCTTCCCAAGCTCCGCCCCCAGCAACAAATGTAACACCTTAGTGAGCTAGGCTCATTAGCAAACGCACAATAGCAAACAGCTGACCGAATTCCTTACCTCTTCTCAAGCAATGATCAGCAAAAACAACACAGATGAGCCAGTTGGAGACTCTAAGCCAATCTCTTGCAGTATCTCTTGAATCTCTTCAGTCTGCTGCAATATCTCTTTACTAGTACTTAATGTAGTACTTGAAGCTAGTTCTTGCAGCTAATGAATTAGGCCAGCTAATGAGTCTGTCTCTATATATACACACACTGCTTCCCAAGCTCCGCCCCCAGCAACAAATGTAACACCTTAGTGAGCTAGGCTCATTAGCAAACGCACAATAGCAAACAGCTGACCGAATTCCTTACCTCTTCTCAATCAATGATCAGCAAAAACAACACAGATGAGCCAGTTGGAGACTCTAAGCCAATCTCTTGCAGTATCTCTTGAATCTCTTCAGTCTGCTGCAATATCTCTTTACTAGTACTTAATGTAGTACTTGAAGCTAGTTCTTGCAGCTAATGAATTAGGCCAGCTAATGAGTCTGTCTCTATATATACACACACTGCTTCCCAAGCTCCGCCCCCAGCAACAAATGTAACACCTTAGTGAGCTAGGCTCATTAGCAAACGCACAATAGCAAACAGCTGACCGAATTCCTTACCTCTTCTCAATCAATGATCAGCAAAAACAACACAGATGAGCCAGTTGGAGACTCTAAGCCAATCTCTTGCAGTATCTCTTGAATCTCTTCAGTCTGCTGCAATATCTCTTTACTAGTACTTAATGTAGTACTTGAAGCTAGTTCTTGCAGCTAATGAATTAGGCCAGCTAATGAGTCTGTCTCTATATATACACACACTGCTTCCCAAGCTCCGCCCCCAGCAACAAATGTAACACCTTAGTGAGCTAGGCTCATTAGCAAACGCACAATAGCAAACAGCTGACCGAATTCCTTACCTCTTCTCAAGCAATGATCAGCAAAAACAACACAGATGAGCCAGTTGGAGACTCTAAGCCAATCTCTTGCAGTATCTCTTGAATCTCTTCAGTCTGCTGCAATATCTCTTTACTAGTACTTAATGTAGTACTTGAAGCTAGTTCTTGCAGCTAATGAATTAGGCCAGCTAATGAGTCTGTCTCTATATATACACACACTGCTTCCCAAGCTCCGCCCCCAGCAACAAATGTAACACCTTAGTGAGCTAGGCTCATTAGCAAACGCACAATAGCAAACAGCTGACCGAATTCCTTACCTCTTCTCAATCAATGATCAGCAAAAACAACACAGATGAGCCAGTTGGAGACTCTAAGCCAATCTCTTGCAGTATCTCTTGAATCTCTTCAGTCTGCTGCAATATCTCTTTACTAGTACTTAATGTAGTACTTGAAGCTAGTTCTTGCAGCTAATGAATTAGGCCAGCTAATGAGTCTGTCTCTATATATACACACACTGCTTCCCAAGCTCCGCCCCCAGCAACAAATGTAACACCTTAGTGAGCTAGGCTCATTAGCAAACGCACAATAGCAAACAGCTGACCGAATTCCTTACCTCTTCTCAATCAATGATCAGCAAAAACAACACAGATGAGCCAGTTGGAGACTCTAAGCCAATCTCTTGCAGTATCTCTTGAATCTCTTCAGTCTGCTGCAATATCTCTTTACTAGTACTTAATGTAGTACTTG